>NW_026067908.1:18861202-18883057 GCF_014885135.2 Alexandromys fortis | reverse complement strand
TATATATATATATATATGTGTGTGTGTGTGTGTGTGTGTATGTGTGTGTGTTTGTGTGTATACACATATGACATAATTAAGGTAATATGCAAATAAAGATATTTAGTGAAAAAAGTCTCATGGAATAAAAACACACGGACTGTGGAGATAACTTAGTAGAAAATGTTTACTAAGGAAGCAAGAAGAGCAGAGTTGGGATCCACAGGGTCCAAGTAGACACTGTGTGAGAGTGCGGGTCTCCTGTACTTCCTGCCTTGGAATTCAAAACAAGGGGATCTTGGTGACACTTGGCTATCAAGACTAGCCATGTTGGTGTGATCTGAGTTTGACTGAGAAACCTCAAAGTATCAGGTTTAATAATGATCTCTGAAGTGTCCTTACATCCCCCACTCTTTCTCCCACAGAGACAAATCACAAACCTCTTCATGTATGTGCTTTCGTACACACATGAGCTAGCACACACACACACACACACACACACACACAGAGGCACACCAGACACACACTGGTGAGGAAAGATATCCAACTTTGTTTTGAGACATGGATTTAGAAAAAAAAATGATTGGGATAAACCTCAGCTACTCAAAACTAGTATTTTGGACTTTATTTTACACATATATTTATGTGCTTAAGATATTATGATAATGATATCTTTATCTTTACTAGGAAATCATCTACATTGAACCTGATGGTAGATATAGAAACAGTAATAAAATAAACATAGAAAATGCTCATTTATAAACATGGAAGGTATCCTAATTACTGCCAACCATGAGAGTGACTAACAATGCACTTTTATTATCACATGGCATATTGTTCTTGTGTGTATTGCAACATACCAGTTTACTTTCTGTCTAACTCAGGGTACATCATTTATCCTCTCATGTCATCTGTTTTCTCAGGATGTCAGTAAGGATATTCACTGGAGAATCCCTAAGTTCTATTCCAGTTTTAAGATGCTGTGATTTTATGACCACGCAGGAACTCAAGTCCCACTTTGCAACTCTGATTCAGCACTTAATGGCTCTCCTGTCTGTGAATTTGAAGTCTGGGTCTCCAAATCTTTTTTCTCACCATCTGAATCTACAATCCCCAATATTTCTTCAATTTTATTCTCCAAATATGTCTTCAGTGTCCTTCGTACTACCTTCATTTTCCTCTTATGTGAGATACAAAAATGGAATCTAAAATAGAGAAAGGACAATCCATACTTAAATGTAAGAAGCAATATTTTGAAAATAATTATATAGTTGTTTTCTTTGTTCCTGGATTATTCTGTGTTGTCCTATTTCCCATCTAGTATTTGTATCAAGCTTTTGTCTAATTTCCCCCTATTTTCCATTAGAAAGGAGGAGTTTGGACAACCTCTTTGACAAAGGAATATTGGGAGGGTGGAAAACTCACAGTAACAAAGCACTTGCCAATAGTACAGCTTCTGCTATCAGTATCAGATACAGAGCAATCTCTTGATTTTCAGCCTTCCTTGGATTCTCATCTGGAAGGAGATAAGGATGTAAATGAGTTTGGAAGAAGAGTAGGAGTAACTGGGAATCTTCATATAGAATAGCCTCTGTTCAAATGAGTTGAGGACTGCCTGCTTCGTCACATTTCCTGGACTTCTTGTGTTAGACTTCTTCAAAAAATTTTCCACTTGCTGCCCTTTAACCTCATAATTTCTGTAGTGAAGTCCAGAATCCAGCCCTATTCACTTCTTACCCATGCCACTGACTTTGTTCTAAGTTATTCATGTAGATAAACATTTTACTCAACATTTTAGTTGTTTCTTTTCAAAAACATTACTATAAGCTTTATTAAAGCACTGAAAAAAAAATAAATGGACCATCTAGTTCCTTGAACCCTGTCCCCTCAAATTGCAATACCACGGCCTATGTCACCTTTACAATAGTCTCCTCTGAAACACCGGGTAGTCATGCGAAGACAGGTCCAACAGTCAAGGACAGGACCTTCAGTTACAACTGGCAAAGAAAAATATAATTATTCGAAGGATATGGCAAGTGTGTTCCTTAGTTCATAAATACAGTTTAGATTTCAGACATTCCCAGGACTCTACAGTTACAGTTCTTCCAATTCTTTCTCTAGTAGTCAAGATTTTTAAAAGTCTTAAAAAGACTCTAAATATTTAGCTGTCTGTGAATGAAACAGAGCAGTGATTCCATAGTTTATGTTGGAGCAGTAAGCTTGGGGAGGCATGAGCACTCTTTCCAACTATGCCGTGTATAAGATCTAAGTTTAATTTTGTCGTCAGGTAACATGGATATTTTCTCTACAGCTCTAAGAAGTGCATTCAAAGTTAACTAGGGGAAGAGAGAAGCACAGGTAGAACGGAGGTGGGAAATATGGGCTGAAACCTCAAGGAGCTACATGGATGGTACTCACCGCAATCTTCTGAACAAGCTAAAAGAGAAGCAGGAAGATGGAATGAGCTTAGAGTCACCATCACACATGCCACATTTATGCCCATGTCATCCCTGCAGTATATCCATTTCTCACTACAACTAGACCCATTGTAATCTGCACCCTCCTTCCTCTTCTCCTCCCTTAGTTCCTGGTCTCTGAAATCATTTCAGTGTTATGAGGTAGAAATGCCTCATTACCAACTTCGGAGAAGTTCTCTAGTGTTTCTTTCAGTTGGGATTCCAGGTTTTGGCGGACCTCTAGAAGCTTGCCTTGAGTGATAATGACACCTAACAAGGATATGGGAGGGATATCAGAAATTTAGGTGATTATTTCAAATTATAATTCCAGCTATTTTGTGTTGTTCTTTTTACTCAAATTTCCCCATATCTGTTTACCTTATGGAACCCATAAAAGTTTCATCAGTGAAACTATGTCTTACCTTTCCATGTTTCATTGCCCAGTCTATAAAATTCTTGCTTCAGCCATTCTCTTAATTTGACAACATTTCGAACGGCTATTTAGAAAGGAGAAAGGCACATATGGGGCAGACAATAATCACATCCTTGAAGTATGTAGAGTGGACCCAGGTGTTTTCTTCCATGCCTCCCTTCCCCCTTTAATCTCCCAAACTCTCAGGACTCCAGCTTCCCTCACCCAACAACCGAAGCGTCTTATCCTTGTGGGAGACCTTGGAGCTTAAGTGGGTTATCTCCTTATGCTGCCTGTCAAGCAGTTGAGTTCTCCCAGGAACTTCTACAGGTACCAGATTTCCCAACAAGGTACTAACATCCTCTATGAACTTGGGATCACACTCCAAACAGCCTTTGACCCCACGAAAGGCTGCCAGAGACAGAGACAAAAACAGAAGTACCCATAGGTCACCCATTTCCTCGTCCCAACCCTTCTCCACAACACAAGTCGTCCTGGCAACTGGTTCACTTAGTTCCTTTTTCTTCAAAAATCCAGGAATGAGATCTTTGTCTTGGATATTCTGAGTACACCTTTCCTTCCTGTTCCATCCAAATTTTAGGGATTCTCATTTCCTTAAGGATCTTCTGTAGTTTTCTCAATTTTATCCTTCATTCCTGAAAGAGAGAACTGCTGGTTGGGGAGCAGTTACCTGAGTTCTGAGTGTGGAACACAGAGAGAAGAACCTTGAGCTCACACAAGCAGAGTTCTGGGCGGGGGTACCTAGAGAAGGTTGCTTTGGGTCTCTCTGTCTATATGATGTATGTGTTCTGTCTGACTGGTAGCATTATCAAAAGAAGTGGATGGTGGAAAAGATCTCATAAGACCTTAGAGTTTAACCCACATTTAGCTTCTAGGAGGTAAGATAAGCCAAGAATATTTGAATGGTTTGCGTTACCTTTCCATATTGGCAACAATGTTATTTCTATATAAGTAATGGACATTTATGAAGAACTATTATTTACATAGTCACCATGTGTACAACTACTGTACTAGACCTTCAGAGAGACGATCGTAAGTCCTCATAACAGAATACTGCTTTGAGAAGCTACCATGTCCATTTTATAGACAAGAAACAAAGGAAGTAAAGTCATTTAATTTGCTGGTTATGGGTCACAGTTTAAACTCTTGTCCATTTGGCTCCAAATTCTGTATTCTCCACTGTGTCACAATTCTGAGATAAAACAGAAAATAAATGTTTCAAATTTTGCAGTTCAAGAGATGAAAGAATTCAAATTATTTTAATAATCTCTAATTGTAAAAGTTTGATCTGATATTACATCCTTTCGACTAGACAATCTCATTTTTTTTAAAAAATCATACAAAGAACTGTCATATATTGAGGTCTGAAAGCAAGACAGCTAATGAAATCAAATGATGTCTAGGAAACAAATTTGGGCACTAGTGTGTTATGGGTAATGGTGGCCTTGAGTTCAGGTATGGAAATAAGCTATTGTAGCATATATGAACATAATTATAATTATCTTGGAAGAGTTCTTATAGTTTCATAACTATAAAATTTGAACTTTGGGAAAAGAGTGTTGTCTCTTTTAATTATATCAATGGGTTTAACTATATCAATGAATGGTATAATTAGCAAATTGCTTAAATTGATAATATTCTTATCTGTAATATAAGTGCTAAAACCCAAACACTGGATTGATAATGTTAATATTAGTTTGGATTGGCATGAAAGAAATATGATTTATCATCTATACAAAGTTTTAGATTTGCTAGCTGTACTATGTATTTGCTTAAAATAGGATAGCAGATACAAATTAATGTATCAGTCTATATTATAATAAAAATTTATTTACTTATTTGTGATTCTTATATGGATCTAGGTGGGTTATATATTATAACATTGATGGTTACAGTTCCATATCCATGGAGTTGTTTATAGTATTTGGTCTTTCTTAGAAATTATTTAGCTACTTCCTGTGTTCTTTGACTGTAATTTTTTTAAAAAAATAAATTATTTAACTCTTGAAGCTTTACAAACTGAAGAACAAGTTTTATTAAGAGCATTTGGTTCTTTGTAGAAATTTCTCTTCTTGATAAATATGAATTCACAGAGTTTACAGAAGAACAATCATTTTGTTTAAAATACCTATATTTATTAGGACACTTTAAAGTATGACAAGTAATATTGATACCTCTATTAGTTTTTATTATTCTTAGTGTATGTGTGTTTGCCAGCATGAGTTTATGTGTGTCATTTGTATGCCTGAGGACATGAAGGCCAGATGACGGCATCAGGCTTCTTGAAACTATAGTCTCGATCAGTTATGAGCTGCCACATGGGTGCAGAAAACCAAACTTAGGTTTTCTGGGATGGAAGTAAGCACTTTTGTCTGTTCAGCCATCTGTCCAGCCCCCCAGATACTTTTTGTATTCAGGCCAGGTTAACCACATTTTTGATTATAATATGGGATTGATATTCTTTACATTATAAACTATTTTTCTAGGCAACATTGTAATCATATGATATAATGAAATTGCTACTGTGTGCCAGATATTTTACAGGTAAAATGTTTACTTTTCTGTATGCTTCTCCATTCCTACCCTGTTCTCATGTATGAAGAGTTATGGATAGCCTAGAAGATTAGAAAAACAATCATTCCTCTGACAAAGACCCCTGCCTCCCAAAATGAACTTAAAAGAAATGTTAACGCTGTTAAGATAGAGGGAAGAAATAATGGGAAATAAATAGTAAGAGCAGAAAATAAATTGCAGCTTCTCACAGGAATAGACAAAGATGAAAGTGGTACCACCCTCATCTCAGAATATGCAAGTTATCAGACGAGTAAACAATGACTATTAATTGATACACATTGCCATAAATGTATCAAACATTATTGAAAAATTCACTGTCCAGTTCCATAAGAAATTAAGAGTTTACCTCCTGATTTGAAAGGGAGCAGCTCCAGGAGACTCTAACACAACAACTTTAACATACTCTTTTAGAGGGACTAAATCTATAGCTGGACCCAGAGAATGAATATAAACCTGAATCTCTTTTAACTGCAGTTATAAATCATGTAGCATCCAAGAGGTACTCAAGGCTCTTGGCCTTTTAACAACATTTAAAACTGATGGGTGGTAAGAGTTTTTGTGCCTCCTCGACACAGACCACCACAGTAGAAGATGCTTCTTCTTCCTCTTCCCCGGCACTGCACAGTGCTGTGAGACAGTACAATCTCCCACAACTACAGATCATTTTGAAATGAAATATAGCGGACAATTAGGACTACTGAGAACTCAAGAACAATGGCAATGGGTTTTTGATCCTACTGCATGTAATGGCTTTGTGGGAGCCTAGGCAGTTTGGATGTTCACCTTACTAGACCTGGATGGAGGTGGGTGGTCCTTGGACTTCCCACAGGGCAAGGAATCCCGATTGCTCTTTGGGCTGATGAGGGAGGGGGAGTTGATTGGGAGAGGGGGAGGGAAAGGGGAGGCGGTGGTGGGGAAGAGACAGAAATCTTTAATAAATAAATAAATAAATAAATGTAAGGTATTAGGAAAGAACTATTCCTTCAAAAATAGCATTGATCAAGCAATGTAGTCTTAAAAATTATTTGGTGAGTTTGTGTTTATTATATTGTGTTAATACTGCTTTATTTTCTCCTCAGTGAGGTGAGAAGTGGAAGGTAGCTGGTCGATAGGTAGAAGGTGTTATTTATGTCATTTACTGTACAAAGAGACATGGTCTTTTTGTTTATCTGTATAAATATGTGACCTACCATTTGAAGCATGCTGATAATTAAATTTAAGTATTACTTTGCTCTTTTTTTTTTTTTACAAAATATGACTTTGATATTTATACAAACTAGAAGACATGTAGAAAATCACACATGTAGTGAAGGGAGACTTAAAACTAGTCTGTTTTCAATTCCTCATGCTTTACTAAGTACCAAAGTGTTTCTTAAACATGTTTGAATCTAGATACTATAATCACTGTGCCTTAAGGGGGCAAAAGCTGAGACTCATAGAAACTGTAGCTGTGACAAAAGAAAGACATTTTGTTCTTCCCCTGAGGATTAAAAAGAAAGTAAGTCTAATAATATTTTCAAAAAGTGGTCTTCTTGTGTTCATAACTTATCCACAAAACCCAGGAAGCATCAAAGATAAAGGAGCAGAAATAATGTAAGAGCTGGAAGATGGGGATGAGGACTGTGTATTGCTGTCTTATGAATATGATTTGACTGTTGTCCAGAGGAACTTGCAGCATCTTTGGTTATCCCCACATGCCTTGCAGAAGATCAAGTCCCATAAAAATCCAACATAAATGATGAAGGTTCTCAGGAGACCTTATCTCCAACTGATGATCCATGCGAAAAGAGAGGACAATTTTTCCTTGGAATATGGTCATACTTTAATTGCCCATGTCCAGGTGAATGGGTACATATTCAAGAGCCTATGTATACTACTTATTGAAAACTCCAAAGGAATGAGATCTTGCCTAGTAACTTAAACCTGACAAAAACTTCCAGTCAGGCAGGCCACACCCTATCTGAAACCTACTATTGTTATTTTGCTAAATTGACTACTAATCAAACTTTCTTTTAAATATTTGTCCTTATACTTGAGGGTTAGGGTGGTGACACACCTTCACTGCTCACCACAGAAGCTTCCTGTTGTAGTAGACAGTGGTTATTATAGAAACTCACAACTAGTCAAAGTACAAATACTATGGGATGGTAAATTTCTCAGCCACAGTTAGGGCATTACACCATACTCTCAAGGTTTAAGGATCAAGAGGGATTGGTGAGATTGTAAGAGGCAGAAAGGTTGGAGAGAACTGCTGTGAAAGAGTGACTTCTAGAAATAACAGAACCATAGCCATCATGAACTAACACTTTTGGGACTGCCTACAGAAGAACAGAAGAAGATCGAGCCAGTCAACAGTTAAGCAAGGATGGGGAAGAGCCCACATGACCACACCCATTAGATGAGAGCTGCTGGCAATCGATAGCTTCCAGGCAAGTAAATGTCTCTTTTCCCCATGGGTGTGGCCTTTAGTAGATTGTCAATGCTCCACTGATCAGCCTTACACCCACATACATGCTGACAGCTCTAATTATACTCATTGGGTTATAAAAAAATAGGATGTGAGCCGGGCGGTGGTGGCGCACGCCTTTAATCCCAGCACTCAGGAGGCAGAGGCAGGCGGATCTCTGTGAGTTCGAGACCAGCCTGGTCTACAGAGCTAGTTCCAGGACAGGCTCCAAAGCCACAGAGAAACCCTGTCTCGAAAAATCAAAAAAAAAAAAAAAAAAAAATAGGATGTGTAACTGGGAGGGGATGTCCTGGTATGAGAACCATTGGAGATTATAAGGATAAGTAAGAACTAAATTCATTGTATACATATAAAATTCTCAGTGTATAGATATATTTTTAAAGTTAAAAAGGGGTATGGAATTAAGAAGGGGATATGATGAGCAAATAGGCCTAGAGTAAGTTGAAAAGTGGGAGAGATATGCTTAAGACACATTGTATAATGTGTGAAAATCTGAAGAAATAAAAAAAAAATCAACAAATAAAACAAACTCATGATTCTGAATAGGCCGTGATGAAGGTATGGTGTTTTAATTAAGAGGAAAATAGATGTTGGTGAGATGAATCATTGTACTTAATTTTTTATTAGTAACAGTAGGTTTGGAATTTTGAATTTGAGAGTCCTATTTATGGTTTGGGCTTAGCTGAAATAGGGGTGCTTAGATAGACAGAGAGAGAACAAGAGAGAAAGAATGAGAGAGACAGGAGAGTGAGATTACTTGAGTCTTCATCATATTAAATATTTTTTCTGTTTGCTTTCAAAATATTATTTTGTGTGTTTCTAAATGAGTGTTGTTTGTGTATGTGTGTGTGAGAGAGAGTTTATTTCATGAATATGAAAATTATTGTATAATATATAATAAGTAGAAAATTTTCAAGTTATATATTCCACAAATTATTATATCTTTCTTAGCTTAAACATGTCCATCAACTTGAATTCTAGAACCACTATAAATCAGTTTTCTAAATGGTAAAATTTTAGATAAAAATAAAATGGTTTTCAATTGCAGCTGTTTGAGAATTTCACTGTATAAAATACCCTGAAATATTCTCTCTCTTCTCCCTTCACAAAAGACCTTGAAAAAGCATGCACTGACCACTTTTCACTTATGCCAAGTTTGCGTCTGTGGCTGAGGGCATATGCAATAAATTGCTCATACACTATCCCATTTGCAGTTTCAATTTTATGAGCTCCCGTCACACAATTACCATATATACATTCTACAATAAATGGGCAAACAAAGTGGCTGAAAACAATATGGAAAAGTCAATAATTAATTTCAGATTTCTAACTGTAGCAGAGACACTGGATCTTTGCCTTCTTTTCAAAAGAGACAGTTTCTTTGTTAAGATCATGCCTGCATGTTAATTCACTGCTGTGTGGTTTCTTTCCCCCCCCCCCAAAGCTTGTCGAAGGTCTAATTTATGTGCAAGACTGGAAGCTGTTTAAACGGATAATATGCCTCCTTCGTGAGAGATACCACCCCTTTATGCTCCATTAAATTCAGTCGTTGACTCTATAAGCTACATACCAATTATTTCTCTCCAGAAACAGCAGCGTAGTTTTTCCCCCAACAAAGGACAACAGATTATTGTGGGCTGCTATTAATCTCCACACAGTCTAAAAAAAAAAAATAGGACAGTGGGGAGAAAACAGTTGAGTTGCTCTTTTAATATTTTCAGAATATCATATGAAGCAATAAAAAGGTATGTTGTTTGATTGCAGTACTCCGATTTTGTTTCAAATCTCTCCCAAATAGCCACGCTCTAAAGGTAATCAACAGAGGCCTGCTAATGCTGAAGCGGGGCCTGCAGGTAAATGCACCAAGGCTTTCCCTGGGTATTCTTGGTTTTCCCATAATGCCATTGTAACTAGTCCCTGAAAACACAACTGTGTAAAAACAGTGAGAAGGAGAAGGCTGGGAATGCTGGAGTAGTAATAATTGGGGTTGGGCTATGTTAAGAGTCAACTAACTCCCAGAGCGCCAGCACTTGCGCTTCCACGTGGTCAAGGCCTGGGAAAATAGTCTCTTCTAATAGATGATTGGGAAGAAGACAGAAATGACATATCGCCACACTATTTCATTGGGATGGATTATATATTAATAATAAACTATGATTGTTTACATAGTTATTCCTGACATAAACTCTGGGAGGATGGATTTTACTCATTGACTTAACCTTTACTATGACTCTTACTTTGATCTATGGAAAAACTTTCCCCATTTGTTTGAAGATATCAAAATACCCATTCAGAAACAAGAGGAATATTAATTTAGGAACAACATTAAGGGGATTCTAAAATAAACATGCATATGTAAAAGTATGCATGTGAAAAAAAGTATGCATGTATGTGTTTGTGTGTGGAGGGGGAGAAGAGGCTACAGAAGAAGCAAAAAAGTCCCATTAAAATCATAAAATATTTATATGTAAAGCACAGTCCTTACTTAGTGTATAGGGACCTCTAGCGCACAAATTTTTATTCCAATTTCCTTCCTAATTATGCTCCTCAACATGACTTCTTAAAAGAAGAAAGACATTTAATGATGCTCAAAATCCTTAGTGATCAGAGAAATGCAAATCAAAACAACTCTGAGATTCCACCTTACACCTGTAAGAATGGCCAAGATCAAAAACACTGATGACAACTTATGCTGGAGAGGTTGTTGGGGAAAGAGGACATTCCTGCATTGCTGGTGGGAATGCAAGCTGGTACAGCCCCTTTGGATGTCAGTGTGGCTATTTCTCAGAAAATTAGAAAACAACCTTCCTCAAGACCCAGTAATTACACTTTTTTAAAGATATTTATTTATTCATTTGTTATGTATACAATATTCTATCTGTGTGTTTGCCTGCAGGCCAGAAGAGGGCACCAGACCTTATTACAGATGGTTGTGAGCCACCATGTGGTTGCTGGGAATTGAACTCAGGACCTTTGGAAGAGCAGGCAATACTCTTAACCTCTGAGCCATCTCTCCAACCCCCCAGTAATTCCACTTTTGGGTATATATCCAAAGGATGCTCAATCATGCCACAAGGACATGTGTTCAACTATGTTCATAGCAGCTTTGTTTGTCATAGCCAGAACATAGAAACAACCTAAATGCCCCTCAATTAAAGAATGGATAAGGAAAATGTGATACATTTACACAATGGAGTACTATATAGCAGAAAAAATAACGACAGCTTGAATTTTGCAGGAAAATGGATGGAGCTAGAAAGCATTATTTTGAGTAAGGTAACCCAGATGCAGAAAGACAGTTATCACATGTACTCACTCATAAGTGGTTTTTAAACATAAAGCAAAGAAAACCAGCCTACAAACCACAATCCCATAGAACTTAGACAACAATCTAGACACGAAGAGACTGTAGAAAAAGACAAGATCTCTTGAGCCAATTGGAAGCATGGGGACCTTGGGGAAGGGTTGAAGGAAGAGGGGAGAGGCACTGAGGGAAGCAGAAAAAAAATGTAGATCTCAATAAAAATCAATAAAAAAGAAATACCTGATAAATACTTGTTAATCATAAATAACATTGAAGCTCCTGAAATGTTCTGGTTGGAAAATGAGTAAAGTAAAACAAAATTAAAAATAACTGAGTGGCCTTCTTTTAATTTTTAAAGTCTACTCCTTACATTGATGAACCAAAAGTTAATGGCCATAGTTTCAAACTGTTCACTCCAGAAGAAGAAATTCAATTCAGTACTGTTACTTTAAATTCCAGCCTACATTAGGATGACTGAAGTCCTTAGTATATTCTTCTGTTTGAACTGGACCATTATTATTAAACTCAATAATGCTATACATTGCCAGAGAACTGATTTAACATTTTTTCATCTGTGTATATGGGTGGGTGGGTACATGTGTGGTGCATGCATAAAACATATGTGCACATACCCACGTGTCCATGTGGAGGTTAGAGAAGGACATCAGGCATTAGAGCTGCAATTAGTCACTGAAGGTGTATGTGAAACACAGAAATCACAAATGTTGTGAGTTATGGCTTCTTAAAACCCCTTCAGCTTCTGAAAAAACAATTTAGTTGTATGATTATTTCATAGGTCAACTGCCAAGAGACATGTGTGGACACAGTAAACAGACAAAAGAGACCCATGGAAAATAGGTTTTGATGCTATGATTTGGAAGAACCACTGGTTATAGCTCTCCCAGAAAACTGCTTTACCTGCTTTGCCTGTTTCTACAGCATGCAACTCCCTACAATAAGGTTCAAAACCCGTGTCTATTAATCTTTGAAGGTAGACTATTTTGAATTAACACTGCTCTGTGTGAATTCTTAAATGCTAATTGAGGTAATAGAGGAAGGGTATGTGTGTACTGGAAATCTGAAGAAAAGGGTTGAGTTGGCAGATTTGAATATGTAATTCTGCTTCCCAGGGTACGTCTGATGGACATGTGCATGAGGGTTTGATTACTGGAAAGAGGCAGTTTAATTGTGGATGACATGCATTGTCCACAAAGGCAAAGGTTAAACTGTTTAACAAAATGTGGCATTGACCTATGCAGCAATTCCAATTATAAGACTGTTCCAGAAAACTTGGTAATGGATAGTGCAGTAGAATTCACTGAGTGTTGCTGTAATGAAATTTGTAAAACCATTTGACTACTCAATATTAATTGCTAGCTAATTTGACAATGAGCTTTAACTATAACACTAAATAAAAACATTAAAAATAACAATGTGGCAAAATTAAAACTTCTGTTTTGAAAATAATGGAGATCACCCAGTTCATCTTAGGTTGAAATAAAACTTCCAGTGAGTCAAAAATGAGCAAATGAGTTGTATAATTTTCAGTGATACATTTATTATATGAATTATGTACGAAGAAGCACAAGTCTAGTTTTAAGGACTGATAATTGTACAAATAACTTTCTTATGGATTTACTGAGAAAATTAGCAGATAGTTTAGAGGGACAGTGCACAGAGCTCCAGGTTGCTAAGATGTTTTTGTGAATGTGCTATCAGCTAAGCCTGGATTTAATTCCCAGTGCTCACATAATACAAGAGTGGAACAGACTCTATATTCTGTCTATAGAAAGGTGAATTGGATCTCAGCATCGACATATATTAACTCAGGTTTCACTTTATTTACAACACAGATATAACTTGATAAGGAGGATGGCATCTAAGAGAGCAAGGCATCTTTAGCTTTGGTTAGATCACAGAGAACCTGAAATGGAGAAGGTGGAATAATTGCCTATCATACTGATAATGTAATGAAACAACATTCATATTGCAGTAAGCATATCTGGAACGTATTTCTGTATCCATTAGTTCTTGGCAATACTAGTAGGCTAACAGAAAGGTCAAGTGATGTATCCATATTGATGTGGTATTTGTTATGTAGGCTAAATGGAGGTTTTGTGGATGTTGTTAGAGTGAAATATCTAATACTTCTCACCCTTAATATTATATAACTGACTCAAAATCACAAGAATATAGTCATTCCATTTCATAAATAGCTAATGGGCTAAAATATAAATCATGGGATCCTGGAGTAGTCAGTTTCATCCAATGGGAGTAATGTGCTATGTTTTTACCTGGAAATGATCATAAAATATGCCTTATAAAGTCCTCGTGAGCATTAAGTGAGATGATGACATATTAACAATAGAACTGATGTTTCTTGAATGGAAAGATTTATTAAATGTCAGGTTTTTTGTTTTGTTTTGTCTTTTTTTCCAAACAAAATAGACTTCCATTCTCACTTAGTAACCATAAGACTCTGCATACTACACTGGGTCTATTAAAGCTTAACTTCACTTTCAGTGATAGTCTCAGCTTCTTTTACTGTTTCTCAAAGGTGATTAATTTCAAGATTAACCTAAACATTTACTTTCTCCCCTCAATTTTTTTTGTATCCTCCTTTGTAGCCTGAGTAGCTTTTCATATCTTCTGCAAAATACTGTTTTTTCTTTTGTCTCCGTAAGCCTAATATCACGGGGACTCCTCTTAATCCTTTTACCAATTTACTTTACCTCAGCCCCTATATCATTGTTCTTGGGTCCCTGTTGTGACAGCCCAGCCCAAGATCAGGAACTGTCCTCCTAAATTATCCCCAGCAGTTTGGCAATGTCCCAAGCATCAGTGATTTTTTGAAGTATCCTGAAAAATTTTAGCCAACTATGACCAACGCCATTATTATACAAGATATTTATTATACAGGCAAACTTGAGCTGCACTATCAGACCCCATTAAAATGAGAGATTTACCTCAATTCTCGGTTGTACAGTTGTGGAAAGCAGTAAGTACCCGCTGAGGACAAACTAAGCAATTTTAGTTTAGTTTTCTTATGGTAGAGAACATTATGGCATTTAGTTTACACCCTCCTCTTTCTCATCCACTTCCCTCATGAAATATTTACTACACACTCACAGTGTAACTTTTCTGAGAGAACAGTGATACGTGCTCATAGAGCACAAATAATATTATTTCTAGCTGTGAACTCATGCATGGTCAGCCTTATCCCAACCACTGTAAAATCTTTGATTTTTCTACATTTATTTTATTAATAACTGAGCTCTTGGTTTTTTGGATCTCTCTGCCCTCTACCTTCTTCATTTCTTTTCGGCTTATAACAGCAATCCTACAAGTCTCCCTGTTTGCTAGTTTGTTTTTATTGCGGTCACCACATTCAGTCTGAGCTTTCTGTGTTAACCTGAGTTTAGAAATAATCAAATCTGGTATGCTCTCCAGTGGTTAAACAACTGGGGCCTCATGCTTCTCCATTCACATTAAAACTACTTTAAGATTCTATGTGACCCTAGTCAGAATGGCCACCATCAGGAACTTAAATGCCAACAAATTCTGGCATGGATACTAGGAAAAGAGAACTCTTGCATGCTGCTGGTGGGAGTGTGAATTGGTGAAGCCAATTTGGAGATAAATCTGGAGTCTCCTTAAAATTTAGAAAAGGCTCCACAGTTGTCGGTTTATAGTTCATGAGTTTTCCCGAGCTTGGTTCATCTGTCTCTGTATGTTTCTCCATCATGATCTTTACCTTCCTTGCTCATATATTCCCTCCTCCCTCTCTTCAGTTGGATTCCTGGAGCTTGGCTTAGTGCTTGGTTGTGGATCTTGCCAGCTAGTTCAAAAGCTGCAGCTATGGAACCAAACTTGGGGCCCTCCATACCTGGGAGACAGTGGTGAATCTTGAACTATCTGTGAGGCAGCAGGACCAGGATCTGTCCCTGGTGCATGAAATATCTTATTGAAGACCATTCCTTATGGTGGGATTCCATGTTCAGCCTTAATGCAGCGGGGAGGGGCTTGATCTTGCCCCAACTTACTGTGCCAGATTTTCCTGACGCTCCATGGGAGCCCTTACCCTTGGGGAGGATTGGATGGAAGTGGGTTGGGGAGGAGGCGGGGAGGGAGTGGGAGGAGGAGGAGTAGGGGAAACTGTGGCTGGAATGTAAAATGAAATTTTAAAAAATTAAATAAAAAATAAAAAAAGAAATGAAGGTACCATATAGCAAAACCATGCCACTCTTGGGTATATACCATAGTGAATATATATTCTACAATGTGCCAGCTCTATTCATAATAACTGACTAGATTTCAGTTAACTATCATATGAATTTCATTGAGGAATTAAGGGTCCTTTTGTAATGTATTTGATAATTTTGGTTCTAATTTTCAATCAATCTAGAAGAAACTTTAATTCCATCATGTGAAAATTTACATGTAAGCCTACATTGAGGAATTTTATTTTTATCTGAATATATCTCTTCTTTGATAAATTACTACTTAGGCTCATATAATATGGTAAAATTATCTAGCTAGTATTAACTATCTGATATACTAGATGACACTTCACTTTATATATTTAAGGGATTATCACTTATTTCAGAATGCAACATTCCCCAGGCAGAATCGTTAGTAGAAACACAATTGTCTCATTTATTCATTTTGGATAATGGTTTATGATGAGAGTGTGCATTAAAGCTTGGACAAATACAAACATGTATTCCTATACCCTATTTGCTTGTCTTTACACAGTCGTTGACTTTATAGTAGGAGTGGATAGGTAATACATTGCAAAGAGAAAACACGTTTTCTTTAAGAATCAGGCCAAAATTTAGCAACTTTAGGAGAGAAAAACAACAGCTTGATGCTTAAGGAGTAAATACATTACTAGTATGTGGAAAACAGGTGTAAAGGTTACACCAAGGTCACAGCTAACCATTGTTTGATCAAGGATGACAGAGCTGTGCAATTCATTGGTTCTTCAGAACTTTAGCAATAAAAAGTCTTACAATTTAATGAAATTTTCTTTATGATTCTCTGAAGTGTTTATGATGTCTGTAGTTGCTGAGAAGTTCAGGTTTGTCCGTGTTGTAAAGCTGATCCTTGGCAGAGCTCAGATTTAAATGCAGCTCTGAGCCCCATTTCTACCCTCACACACTGCCATCCCGTTACTTCTCTACAGAGGAAGGAAACATCATAACACTCTACATAGTGTAGTGTGAGTTAAACATCAATAACTTTCTTCAAGCCATGGAAATTAATTTTGTATATATACATTTAAAATGATTAACTTTGATTTCTTTATAGCACAAGCCATGTCTATAGAAATGATGGTATGATCTAAAATTATGGAAGAATAGCAATTGGTCCATGTGATAAAACAGTCTATCCTTAACAAAATTTAGCCATATGATAAAATATAACTTGTGTACTTACGATTACAGTTTCTTTCTAGACAGCTATGAAAGTATGCAATGGTTTTTATTTCTTTCTAATTAATACAATGACATAATATTGAAGATTAGGATCATTTTAATGACAGATTTTTAAAAAATAGAATATTAACATAATAATCTAGTAAAGGAATTTATTGTGAAAAAAAGGCATATTTTTGCAATTATCCCACTCATTGGTCTAACGACATTTAGTTGAATGAAGTTCTGGCGAAATGTCAATGTAAGTTGTACAAGGAAATTAACCATTAAAATAAAGGAGCTTATACAAAGTAAGACTGTTGTGGGTTTTGAAAGGCACCTGGACCCACTTGGCTGATACTTAAGGTTGCAAAGGTATCTTTTTGGACATAAACTTCAACTGACTTCTGACAAATGAACACTAGTTAATGACAACAGAGAATATTGACAAAAATTTTCAAATACAAGAGGAAGTATGTACCAGTTTCTAAACAACAGGTAACTTAGTTAGCATAAGGACCTGAGTCAAGATGGTTACAGTCAAACAGATAGTGTGGAAAGAAACTCTTAGAGAGGCCAGACACACAGGACAGTTTAAGGACTTTGAATTTAGATGCCAGAAGGCAGGATTTGTTGAAATAGCTTGAGTAGCAGCTTATTTAAACAGGGGTATGTGTGAAAAATTGACTTAAACTTGAGTCTGGACAACATTTAACTCTGCTAAGATATCAAAGAAATTAGTAAACTTCTAAGAAATTCTAAGGTGAGAGAGACAGGGATGTTGGAAGTGGTGCACCTCAAAGTGTTCATTTATGGATATCAGATTAGAAACTTCCTTATAGGCCTGGTGTTTCAGCTAGTAATATTATCTTATCTGTGTCTCACCAAATTGGATCAGGCTTGGATTTACCTGAAAGAAGAGCAGAAGAATGTGTCTGCAGAACACAGGAGTCTAATGAGATGGGAAAAGGGTGCTGGTGCTTTCAAATGTACTTTACAAAGCTTTACTAGTAGAGGGTCACTCACAAAGGAAGAACAAGTATAGGGAAGAGGCAATATAATGAAGGCATTATAATATTCTTATTTGAGGACTAGGTACACTGGTACATTCAGAATCTCTGCAATGGGCATGCTGATGCCGAGGATCATAGGTTCAAGGCCAGTATAAGCTACACAAGAAATATATTATCTCAATATGACAATAGAAACAGTTGTCAAAATCAGATATTTGTTCCAAGACTGTATTTCTCTCTTGCGTATAAGTCTCCGTTGTACTGACCATCTTTGTATGTATTATCATTTTATTAGTAAAATGGACAAGGTATTGATGGTCCTGTACCACTTGCCTTGAGCATTGTGTTGACACACTCAATGCACTAGTGTTATTATAAACTACTCTATGTTGAACTTTAGGCCTTTGTAAAGCTCAAAGATGTTAAGTACTATTTTACATATATGATATAGGGCTGTAGGAATGTTAGGGGTCAGCAGTGTTTGCACAGCATTTGAATAATGACCCAACCAAGACCCCAGTTCAGAGGAAAGTACAGAAGAAATTAAAAAGTAGCTTTGAAGAACAGTATCATGTACTGGATGTGTGGAAGAGAATGGTTATCTTCTGATTAAAAACAATTGTTAGGTAGGTAGAAATAATTCCCACCTAGTCTTTTATAATGGTAAAGATAAAAGTTTGTGGGTGATGAGAGATGGGTAGCAAGAATCCGGAAATACACACTGGGAAAAAAAAAACACAATACCTTCAAGAAATATTGCTTATCAAATTGGATTGTCATATGTAGAAGAACGAAAATATATCCAGTGCACAAGAGGAAAGCAGGTTTAGGGAAGAACTTAATTAAAGAAGAAATTAGAGGAGTTTTTAGGCAATGAACATATTTCAGAACTGAAGGTCATGCAGAAGCTGTACATCCAAATGCTCATTCTGAGGAGACTGAATCTGAGTGGGCCTTCTACTATGAACTCAGCAAGATGCAGATCCTTTCAGATTTGCAGAATACAAAACTCTGTCATATTCGAACATCTCTATATACCAAAATGTCATATGTAGGAAAGTGATTAGGTGACTTTTAATTTCATACACAGAAACATACATGATAACCTTGATTCTTCTCTTTAGGTTCTCATTTTGGCTTACTTCCTCTCTACTGTTCGATCTTGGCTTCATGCCCTGCTTTAAAAACTGACTTTGTTCTTGAGTCCTTTACGAGATCTTCTTCCTGTCCTTTAGTTGGTAATTTATTTCTACCTCAGATTTTAGAATTTCTCAAAAGGCACACCTTCATTATTCAAATATTTACACAATACCTACTATGTCCTAGGTGTTTTTAAGGTCTAGGATATAGCAGTAACCAACTGGTATGCTAATTCCAGACTTACATGTCCCACAGAAGTTTGAATCCTTGTGAGGTAGGAAAATGTCTATATAAATGTGGTTGTATGAATGAAACATCTCTAAGACCACAAAGATTGAGTCTGTATACCGTTGCAAGCGATTCTACTTTATTCTACTTAGGCATTTAAGACAAAAAGAGTCTTTACAAGTTGTTAAACAGGTACTCTATATTTGAAGCATAAATTTAAGAAATACTAAAAATTATACAGAAAATCATCAATCAACATTTTATATTTTCAGGATGTTTTCTATTTGTATGGTGAGAATTATCATTGTACATGGCAGCTAGCATTTTCATGACTATTTTCTTTCTTCTATGTCTAAGGTCCATGCTCCAAACAGTACACTTAGGTAATATGAACTTTTATTAGTTTCATGCCATTCAGTTGCAACAAAAATAATGGTATATTGGAGAAAAATGGTATCTTTATCGGAATATTTTCTTCTGTTGTAGGAAATAGCTGTAGTAGGGAAGCTATTGTTTTAGGCCATTTCACATCTTAGAATAGAGTCTATTACATACTAGTAAGTTTGGTTGAGTATTTTGAGGTTTTAACAACACTAAACAGTTGTGAATGGGGGTTAAGAAGGAATCAAGAGTGAGGACTGTACAAATATAATTTCGATATTTGAGTAATTATACCAATGAGTAAACATACAGTTAAAGAGTAATAAGCACAATGAAAGTCTAAAACTCCGACTTCCATATGTGAGGCTGGATAATGGATGTTACTGCCTTTACCTTAGTTATTTCTCATTTGTCCTCACCACTTCCCTTTGGCACTTAGTAATGAAATAGTTGAAGCAATAGGTATCTCATGAAATGAGGTATAAATAATTCATTTAGTCCTTCACTCCACACATTTTAATGATTACCTATTGGGCAAGGTAATTGCCAAGATGTTGGGAATTCAAATCAAAGACACTGCTCATTTGCTCAAGTGTATGACATTCGTCAGGAACGGGGAAATAAATAGGAAATTAGAATACATGGCTACAAACACGAGAATAGCAAAGCGATTGACAGTGTAAGCTCTGGAGTCTAACACAACTGGATGAGGCATTTAAAATTCAATCACTTTCAGATATATAGCCGCTGGCAGTCATTCAGCATCTGTGGAACTTCCAATAGTAATTGAGACACAAAGATGCTGCTAAGATGAGATGATTAACGTAACTGTTCGCCATAGTGCTTGCAATGTAATAGATAAACCTGTATTGTTCTTGACTATGTTATTTACTATAAAAGAATACGGATACTGACACAGGAGAGGAGAAAGACATTGGAAGTGGTGAATCACTGTAGGAATGAGTGACATGCTTTCCATCCTCATTCCTGAGAAATGAATGTGGGTTAGGAAAGGTTTAAAATGCAGTCTGTGCTCTGGGGGTAATGTGATTACAAAATCTGAAATTACATAATGCACACTTGAAATTGTATAAGAAATTCCTATAATTGGAGGAACATGCCCAAAAGTAACTTTGGAGAATTAAGACATTGAAGAGGCTTGTATGGTGTTAGGACCTAAGAATTCAAGTAGTTTCTTCTTTTCTTTGTTTTTTGTCTATGAGTAAAACCTTGCCTGATATTCTTTGAATGAGTTTGAAATTTTTATTTTCAATTTCTGCACTGCATTGAATATGTTTATTGACTTGTAATAAAAATAAAAGAATCCAAAAATATTTAGCTAAAACAAAATGTAATGCTTTTTAATGCCAGCTCATCCATATAGAAAAATTTAACCATATGAAAATGATACTTTTCAAAATTTTCTAAAATTAGAGGTGCAAGAAATAATTCATTCTCAGAATTATTTTTTTTTTGTTTCTGTGGTGACACACCAATGTGTGAGGGACTTTTCTGATAGAAGACAACTTTTCTGCCTTTCTAAACACTTAGGCTGGGAGATCAGATGCAGTTCAGAGTCCCTAAAACATAAAGTCAGTTATTACCCAGGTTTCATAATGATTTGCTGTTTCTCCCATCTCCCATACCTCTACCTACTCTGTTTAGGCCCTTTATGGAATCTTCTAGAATGTGAAGATAAATTTTAGCTAATAATACCTTGTAAAATGTTCCTTATAATCAAGATTACTCTTTTTCCAGTGTTAATGACAAGAATGGCTAGATATAGTCCAAACCTTGTCCAGAATATCTGATTTTATGTATCTCCTTTCTTATTAAATGAATGTATGCTGATTAGTTTGGTTTTGTCAAGTTGACACAAGCTGGAGTCATCTGGGAAGAGGTAGCCTCAACTGAAGTATTGCTTCTATCATATTGTCTTTAAGCAAATTGGTTGCAGTATTTTCTTTGTTACAAATTGAACTGTTGTGTTAGATCCTAACCCACAATGGGTGGTGCCCCCCGGGAAGGTTGTTGTAGGTGCTGTAAGAAAAGAAATAGGGAAAGGTTTGGAAACCAAGGCAGTCAGCAGTATTCTTTCATGGCCATTGCTTCACTCTTGCCTTGAGTTCCTTTCCTGATTTTCCCCTGGTGATGAAAGAGTATACCAAATAAACACCTTCGTGTCCAAATTCGTTTTACCAGTATTTTAGAACATCAATAGAATACAAAATAGGACAACACACTACTAGATTTCTCCATTTTATTGTGGTATTTAGTGGCCTAGTCACTCAAATATCTACCCAGCTTTTTTTTCCTTATTTTTTATTTATTTATTTTTTTCTTTTTTTTATTGAGAATAAGAAAAAAAATTTCCGCCTCCTCCCAGCCTCCCATTTCCCTCCCCCTCCCCCCACTCTCCTCCCCCTCCCCCACTCTTTTCCCCCTCCTCCCACTCCTCTCCCC
>NW_026067908.1:18770481-18860591 GCF_014885135.2 Alexandromys fortis | reverse complement strand
TCCTCCCCTTCTCACTTTTCTCTCCCCGTCCCCCTTTATCCCCAACCCACCCCACCCCCAAGATCCCAATTTTCTCCCCGGCAATTTTATCTACTTCCCTTAGCCAAGAGGATAACTATATGTTTTTTTCTTGGGTTATGAGATGGAATAAATGAGTGTTTGCAATATCGTTAGGGAGTACTCTTGGACATGTTTGGTAAGATCCACACATGGTGGTCTAATCTACTGAGGAAGATAAAAATATGCTTAATACCTTACTCCTAACAAAAATCCCCTCCTTTTATGGTGTGGTTCATGTCTGTTTTTACATGTAAGAAGGTTTATGAGTACCCAGCAGAGGTCACAGAAGGAGGATATCACGTGTCTCACTAGATGAATCAATGCCTTAATTCCTTGAGGCAGAGTTTCTCACTGAACCTGAAGCTTGCCATTTCTGATAGTACGGCAGATCAGGGAGCTATTGGGATCCTCTATTCTCTATCCCCTACTGCTAGACAGTCAGTATGGCTAGCCCTGGTTTGACTCATACTGGGTTCCGTTGACGCTCATGCAGACAGCATTCTTACCCAATGAGCTTTTAGTTAGGCTCCTCCTTTTCTTTTTCACTATCACAAGTGGTGAAGAAACAAACCCCAATGTTTACTTGACTATATCCTTTTTGGATATTTATGAAAAATAAAATTATACCAGTAAATAGAAATCTCAGTCAAGTTCTTGAAATCCCAACACAAGATAAATTATTTATTGAAGTTGATAAGGTGCTATGATAAGCCTCATTTTTTTCTTTTTAGCAGTTTTCATTAAGATGCATTTGAAATAAAAAAAAAACAGACAATGCATAAATAAATGTCACAAAATTAATTTATTATGCTCTGTTTTGGGAAACAAGTTTTCTTGTTGAGACATATGCGCTTAGTTGATTACATAGGGTCTGAAGGAATGTTGAGGTTGAAACATGACTGACTTCATATGAACAGAAAATTTTGGAGAAAAAACTTTTCTCAGATTTGAATTATGTCTTTGCCATGATTTTAAACATGCAAACTCAATTGAAGCCTAAGAAAATATAAAGCTATTTCTCAAACACAATCTTACTACTTTGATCAAATGGCAACACTAGAAATGTTTTGTAGTCTTTTTTCTCCAGAACTAACTAAAAACAAGTAGTTTCACCAGTATGCTTGCTTTATTTTAATATTCCCTAAAGTGAATCGCTTGATAGCTATTTTCTCATAACAGTATATGCTTAAAACATCCTCTTTTAATTAGCCAACATCAGAAATGAGTCTTGTGTGACTATGGCAATCCCAAAGCCTTCTTTAATGATAAAAGGACAAATAAAGCTACAAAGAATGAAAGAAAATGTTTCCCTGTCCCTTTCTAGTCAATTATGAGTTGTTGCAAGTCTGCAAGCTATTTCTCAGCTATTCTCCGGAACACTGAACGCAGGGCATGTGCTCTGGTCTGTGTGTGAATCTACCAAGATTCATCATAGGTTTCTTTCAAAGCAGTATCAAAATGTAACCTTTGCAATGATCAAATTTCTCTTCCGCTGGTAGATCACTTACTGGAGAGCAAATCTTTTGTCAAAAACGTATTTATTCTCATTTACTCTTGTGCTCTACTAATACTGTTGTATACATAAAATGTGTTGGTTATGACACAGAGCCTGGTTATTTGTAATCTTGACAAGAATCTCACCCTTATTCCAATGGGGTGATAAACAAATGTATGGCAATCTCCAAATATATACAATAGATGCTGTGAAAATGAGTTTTCTTGATCTAATAGTTGATGGTATTTCATAACTTTAAAATAATCTGCTAGAAAGTTTTGGTCTGATGAAGTTAACCTTGTATTTGGTGCCAGGGGTAGTTTAATGAATAGAAAAGTTAACTGCATGGAGCCAGGCAGGATATTGCCAATGTCATTGAACTACAGTACCACGTCACTCCACTCTGCTAGTTATATTAGCCAACTTCTCATGCTGTTGACTATCATGTTGAATTTCATTTCTTCAGTTTTAGTTTTTGTTTCTTTTATTTCTCTTCCTCCACAAAATGCTAACAGAATCTTAGCTACATAACAGACCAATTATTTTTTCTTTAATATAAGGGGCAAAAACATGAAACAGGAATGAGAAGTTCAAACTCAGCTATGTAGCACAGGAACCACAGAGAGATGAGGTGGGGTGGGGTAGAGAGATAAAACCCTTTGCTGGCCAGTGGCTTTTCTCTAGGTACCCAAAAGGTCATGCCCTAACCTGGTCCAACCTCTTAAAAATCATTGGCTGACAGAGATTCCCCATCACCTCCCCTTTTTTTCTAAATAAGAGAGTTCTAAAACCAATTCAAAACTATATACACTAGGAACAGATACCAAGTAAAAAATTAAGATTACAACCAACATAAACAATATTAAGCAAGGAACACATGTTGAATAAACATTATATTATAAAGAGTCTAAGTCTTGCATTGAAATGGCTTGGCTAAATCATAAGAGGAAAATAACTATATCTAATCTTCAATCCCACTGAAAACCTGAAAAGGGAGTTAATATTACTTGAGTAGGCAGAATGTGCAATCAAGCAGCTTCTAAACTGTGCAGTATATGAGAGAGACAACCAGCTACCTGAGCAATCACTCAAAAGTCACATTTGCTATTTTGAAGCAACCAACTTTGCCTAAGGACTAGCATAACTGACAGACCATTTGCAGAGGCAGAAAAATTTTCAAAAACATCTTACCCTGTCTTGGCAAGGTTTTTCCTTGTGTCCTGCTTATATACCATGTACTTTGTCAGTGGTCAAGGCATGGGCAGTTTCTTGCCAAAGGCCGATTATGCCAAGAAGGAAACAAATTCCAAATGTAGTGTCTTCAGTGCTCAACATTCTCTCAGGACTAGATTGAAGCTTTCAGGAGCAATCATGTCCCATGTCAATAGAACCCTAAGTTATTTAAATGCCATGTTCTGCAGATCTTTGAAGTGTTTGAAGATTATCTATCTAGGCAAATACAATCTCTATGTATCTAAAGAACCTAACTATTCTGACTATATGTATAACAAACATGAATAATTATTGACCTATAATCATTAATACCCATATAAATTAAAGACTAAGGCATCATATCAGAATATTAAAAATTCTGTAAACAATTTTACAGTAAATGAGAACAATGACCTCAAAATGTAAACAATGTATAAGTATCTTGATCAGAGATAGGATAATGCAATATCCTAAAAATTGTTTCAATATATAAAATTTCTTAAACAGAGGTAGAAACATGTATACATACAATCTGACAAAATAACTTTACATAGGTGTACAAATATTATAAACAGAAATAGTAAATGTAAGTTTAACTTGGTTCAATATATAAGAAACTATAATAGCTCACAAGTATTCATTCTATTACTCACTATTATTATTATTATTATTAGTATCATACTAAATTACCTAGTATTCCATTCAATTTTCCTCCTTTTTGGGGGGAAATTTCTGGGCCTATATAAATTTCACCTCAACCCTCTACCCCATATAGAAGTAATAATCAATCCCTAAATCGTGTCCCCAACCTGAAAACAGAAACCCTGAATTTTTCATTAAACAATATACTTAGATTTAGAGAAGGACAACCACTATTCAACAACAAAGTTAATATGCATATATTTTGATCACATGTCCTCATAAGTCATATTCCTTATTTCTAGGTGATCTTTTCTGGATAGTTATTTTTTTAACATTCAGCATGCAAACGCCCAGGATCTCTTGACTTTTTGAAGATGTGTATTTTCCTGTAAAGACAAGAACAGGACCCTGCCCCAACCCTATATGTTTTCCTTACTACCTGTATGGTTGCCACCTTTGTGGATGAGCAGTCATTTCTCTTTCTCAAGAGGTTCTGTTTTCCAAAGTGAATCTTTATTAATTTTGATGGTATCCATAGTTTTTCTTCTCCTGTGGAACCAAGAGCAAAACCCCTTCCCCAATGTAGCACATCTCCTGGTTTCCATTGTGATATCAGCACATCCTTGAAATATACCAGCTGATTTAATTCAGAAGGCTTTTCTATTATCTAATGTCTTTCTGCTCTTATTATTTTTTTCTCATTAGCATTAAGAAAATCCAAGGGTATTAAAGCATTATGTAATCTATTTATGGAATATTTTCCATTTATTTCTATTTGTTTAGCATATACTTTATAGTTTTATTTGACCTTTCTATAACTGCCTGACCTGTAAGATTATTAGGTATACCAGTAATATGCCTTATATTATAATAAGCAAAAAAACTGTTTCATTTTCTTAGATACATATACTGGACCATTGTCTGTCTTTATTTGTGCAGAAATACCCATGATGGCCATAACCCTCAAATAAATGCATGATTACTGAATCAGCTTTTTCTGAGCTTAAGGCAACTGCCAATTGAAAACCTCTATAAGTGTCTATGGTGTGGTGCACATGTTTTAATTTTCCAAATCTGTACACTGGAACACATTCATCTGCCAGATCAAATTCCTTTGAGTATCCTTTGAGTTACTCCCTGCAGGTAATGGTATTTGGTTATAGATAGAGCAAGTAGGACATCTCTTTATAATCTCCTTAGCTTGTTGCCATGTAATAGAAAACTCTCTCTTTAAAGATTTGCTATTGACATGATGTTTTTCGTGAAATTCTGGGCCTTCATCACACTTCCAATCAATAATCAATCAATTTCTACTTACCTTGTCCTAGAGGACCTGGCAGACCCATATAGGATTGCATGTATGTAATATATATAGGACAAAGCCTATTCCTGATTATGTCTTAGTCAATTCTTCATCATCTAGTATAAATTCAGAGGTTTCAATATGCAAGACAACTCTTTTTGATATTTGGGATAGTTGGTATTAATTTCTCCCAAAAAATTAGCACAGGCTTTTTGCTATGGTTCATTGTCTTCCCATAACTTTTTAATTTCATTAGTAGTAAAAGGCTCTATAATTTCTGCTGTGTCTATACCTGATAATTGATGATGTCTAAATTTTCCTTTTATAATTAATTTAGAGATTTTTCCACATCAGTCTTTAATTTTTTAGTTGGTTTATGAGGTTAAAAGATTCATTCTAAGATAATATCTTCCCTCTACATTAAAATTCCTGTAGCAGAAATTCTGGAGGACAATATGACTAGAATACAATTAAGATTTGGATTAACCCTATCCATATGTGCCTACTGTAATTTCTCCTCAATGATCATCATGTTTTGCCTGCTTCAGCTGTTAATTTTCTGGGACTATTTAAGTCTTTTATCCATATAAGGTTTTATTAAAATGAATTATTATATCAGGTGCTATCTCAACAGCTGATCATAGACTGGAAATGTCTCCTAACAATCTTTGAAAGTAATTAAAGCCCACAAATGGTCTCTTCTAATTTGTGCCTTTTGTGTTCTAATTTTCTGTAAACCTATTTTGTTAACTAGGTAACTGACAGAATCTCATCTTTGAATATTTTCAGGAGCAATTTTAATCCCCATTTAGGTAAAACTTTCTTTTATTAAAACATTCTTTAGTATCTGCATTTGAATCAGATAACAAAATGTCATCCATGTACTGGTATATTATAGACATAGAAAATTGCTCACATTATTTCCAATGGCTGACTGACAAAGTATTGTCACAGGGTGGGGCTATTGAACACGCCCTGCAGGAGGATAGTCCATTGGTATCTCCTAGTAGGCTGAGAATTATCATAAGTAGGCACTTTGAAGGAAATTTTTCTCTATTTTTTTCTTGTAAAAGTATAGTGAAGAAACAATCCTTTAAAACAATCAGTTAATAACTATGTAATGCCATCCTATTGGTAATAGAGAAGACAGAGGAATTTCAGATTGTAGAGGACCCAAAGGTTAAATAACCTTGTTAATAGCTCTAAGATCTGTCACCATTCTCCATTTTCCAGATTTCTTTTTAACAACAAATACAGGATAATTCCAAGTGCTGGTAGATTCAACATTCATTGTATGTAAGATCCATTCATCTATTGGTGCTGATCTGACCTTTAAAGGTCCAAAGATCTTTTTACATTCTAAGTTGGCATTTTCAAAAGCCAAATATTCAATGAGTACACATCTAGCTTCTGGGTCTGTTGCTCCTATTCGTACAGCCTTAGTTAATCTTTGTAAGAAGGCACTAAAGGGTTCTCTCTGACCCTGTTCAAGCACAATATATGATCGATTCTCTTTCCTAATTCCTGAATCCTGTCCCCAAGCATATACAGCTGCTATGCTACATAGGAACAAAGTGTGTTCACCATAAAGAGCCTGATCCTGAGGATCAGAGTAATATCCCTCACCAAGTATTTGATCTTGATAAATCTCAAGCTTTTCCCTGTTGTTCTAAAATTTTTGCTTCTTCTCTAAAATAACACTTCCCAAGAAGCTGCAGTCCATTTTCTAGGACTTTTGAGATTAATTAAAGCCCATTTTGTGGGGTTGCTTTATTTCTTGAAGCCCATGCTTTGACCATTTCCATAAGAAATGGTGAACATAGGCCATAATTAATTATTGCTTGTTTAATTTATTTTAGATTACTCTTACATATGGGTTCCCATATATATTCTTTGATTACCTCAGGGTATGTGGTAACGGATGGTCTTTCCAAGGAGACCAATGGATAGGCAGTTAGAACTCTGGGTAAGCCATTCCAGATTTTAGTATGTACTCATGCGGCTAAATTCTGTCTTTGTTCCTTTTGTCCCTGGTCATCAAATTTGATAAATTCCTCAATCTTTTCAAATCTTTTTACCACTGCCTTTTGTAAGGTCTGGATCTCCTGCCCAGTGTTCTGTTCTAATGCCCTCATTAAGTAGTCCAGGTATGAAATCTGTCCAGTAAAAATAACATCTCATCCTTGGATTTGATTTTTATAGAATACATATTACCATCCTGGAGAGACACCCTATCATCACTGTTCAATAGATTCTGATTAATACATTCAACAACATATATTCTCTCAGACAATGTATCAACACCCTCTGTCATTGACATGGCTTTGTTCATCAAATTGGTTGTATCCTTCTCCAGAGTGCTGATTTTCCCTTTTAGCTGGTCATTATCAGTCTGTAAAGATGGTATCATTTCTAAAATTGCCTCATTCTTGACTCAATTATGAAACATTTTTAAGGAGAAAATATGGAAGGCAAAGCTAAGCCCTAGAATAAAATATAGGGCTGTAGAAGGGAAATCACATAAGCTTTGCATAATACTGTCCATGGTATAAGTAAAAAAGCTGTTGAACCCTTGCATCGTTAAATTATCTGTCATCTTGACCTTTCAAATTATAAATTTGACTTTATAAATCTCACCTGTAATGAGTTGGAGAAGGTGCAATAACTGTAACTGGCCAGTAGGTGTTGCAATTATAGCCATGTGGCTGGCTTGAACAGAAAGAATTTGTTCTAGCACTTTAGATACTGAAAACTATGCTTAAATTAAGATAAGTTATTAATGCAATAAAAGCAGTTTTGAGGGTTGGTGACCAGAATAAAGATAAAAGCCAGAGCCTTGAATCAGTGCAAGTCACAGACTGTATGCTCTGCAAAGATTCCTGACTGGGTGGCAGCAGGGTGTGCCAGGGAAGCTGGACACAGAGCAGCTCCAAGACACCACCAAGGCCAGAGACTGCAGAGCTGTAGTGTGGGGAGCTACAGGGGGCCTAGCAGTGGCTGGCTGGACCTGTTGGGGTGTCCCAAATCCCCAAGCCCCACATTGGGCACCAATTGTTGAAAGAATCTCAGGCTAACTACAAGACAGACTAATTATATTTTCTTTATTATAAGGGCCAAACCCATGAAACAGGATCAAGAGGTCCAAATTCAGCTGTGTAGCATGGGAAATGGGATACACACACACACACAGAGAGAGAGAGAGAGAGAGAGAGAGAGAGAGAGAGAGAGAGAGAGAGACTGACAGTCCAGCGGCTTTTCTCTAGGTATGCAAAAGGTTACACCCTAACCTGGTCCAACCTCAAAAAAAAAAAAAACAAACAAACAAACAACAACAACAAAAAAAAAACAAAAACCAGCAGCTAGAGATTCCCCATCAATTTTCCTTTACTTTTCTAATGACCATAAATAAAAAAACTTCTCAAGAAAATGCTTACAAAACAAATTTTAAAACACTGTGATCTAATAAGAAGACATTAAACACAATTTCATTGTGTGTGTGTGTGTGTGTGTGTGTGTGTGTGTGTTGGCAAAAACTTGCTTTGCATACTTTTTTGGTTTTTCAAGACAGTTTTTCTCTTTTGGAGCCTGTCCTGGAAATAGCTCTTGCTCAAAATCACAGAGATCTGCCTGCCTCTGCCTCCTAAGTGCTGGTATTAAAGGCATGGATCACCACCACCAGCAATTTTTTGTACTTTCTGTGATAAGGTTCCATGCTGTGAAGTAGAATGTGCATTTTTTATCTATTGGATGGATATTCTGTAGATAACTCTTATTCCTAATGTTCTTTCATATAATATACCTGTGTGGGTTTTTTTTTGGTGGTATTCTCTGTGGAAAATTTTCCTAAGATGAGACTGTGATATTGAAGTGTTTCACACTTATGTTTTTAGAACCTATCTGACCCTTATTGTTTGTTTTAATGAAATTAGGAACATCAAAATTTTGCCCATAAATATTTGAAGTTGTGTATTTTTCATAATTTTTCTTTTCATTGATTGCTATTTCCTTAACTTTATTGATTATTGTTCTGCTTGATAAAAGTTTTTCTTCTTTTACATTTTATGCGAGCTAATGGGTTTGTAATATAGATAATGAAACCCTTCATGCTTTTTTTATATCTACATATTCCTTTTATGAAATACTATCATGTGATCTCATGAATGAGGCTGTTCTTTTTTTCCTTAGTTAAAAAGGGTAAGGTTTCTCTTAAGTTGATCAGTACTGCTATGATCTTCAAGGCCCTACCTTATTTGTTTTATAGTTATTGACACTAATATATGCTTATTGCCTATCAATTTTGTTAATAACTTTTCTGGTATCTATTTGTTTTTTGTGTTACTCCATAAAAAATATCCCTGAATAGGCACTTAAAGTATAACAGGTTCATTTTTGCTCACATTTAGAAAATAATATACTTTGTGGCAAGGATATAGAAATGACAGACACTTATATCAGCTGACCATATTATCTCTGCAGCCAAGAAGAGGAGATCAGTCAATGTTCTTTTTATTTATTTATTTTATATTTATTTATTTATTTTTTATTGAGAAAAGGAAAAAAAATTTCCGCCTCCTCCCAGCCTCCCATTTCCCTCCCCCTCCTCCCACCCTTCTCCCCCTCCCCCCACTCCTCTCCCCACTTCCTCCCTCCTCTCCCTCTCCCTCTCCAATCCAGAGAGCAGTCAGGGAGTGTATACCTGGTGAACCTAAAGAAGCTAAATAAGAAGGTGAACCCAAGGAAAAGCATATAGTTATCCTCTTGGCTATGGGAAGTAGACAAAATTGCTGGGGAGAAAATTGAGATCTTGGGGGTGGGGTGGGTTGGAGATAAGGGGGGACGGGGAGAGAAAAGTGAGAAGGGGAGGATTGGGGGAACTTGGGGAAATAGGAAGATTGGGATAAAGGAAGGTTGGATAGGGGAGCAGGGAAGCATATATCTTAGTTAAGGGAGCCACCTTAGTGTTGGCAAGAGACTTGAACCTAGAGTGGCTCCCAGGAGCCCAAGGCAATGTCCCCAGCTTGGGAAGCTGAGGATAGAGAACCTGAAATGACCCTATCCTATAGCAATACTGACGAATATCTTTCATATCACCATAGAACCTTCATCTGGTGATGGATGGAGATAGAGACAGAGACCCACACTGGAGCACTGGACTGAGCTCCCAAGGTCCCAATAAGGAGCAGGTGGAGGGAGAACACAAGCAAGGATGTCAGGACCACGAGGGGTGCACCCACCCACTGAGACAGTCAATGTTCTTGCTCAGATAACTTCTTAATAGTCTTGGAGAAATGGCCAGGGAATAATTATTTCCTTCTTTAGTATGTGTGTATATTCTTACTTCAATTAACATGATCAGAGTAATTGCTCACAGGTATTCCCAGACACTAATTTCATATAAATAACTCTGCATAAATGTCCCTAAGGCTTGGCTTGTGGGTGACCCTAGTTCCTGAAAAGTTGATAGTCAATAGGAACTGTCAATACTGAATATAGCAGCCTTTACTAACAGTCATTTACAGTCAGGTCTTAAAATACATAAAATATAAATATATCATTTCATTATTTCATTGTTTTAGAGATTTTTATGAAAGGTCTGGTGGCAACATTACATTTCTACCTTCATGTATACATTGGCTTTTTTTTAATCTTTTGATATTTGTTCTCATTATATAGTTAAGATTTTGACTAAGATATGTGGTAACATATTCTTGTTCTAAATATCCCTTATGTTTACATGTCTCTTTCATTCTATTGTTTTGAGAATTTTCACATATGATGCTATTGAATGAATTAGTTTTAGATTTTAACTTCTTTCGCTCATGGACACTTGGGATTAGATTTCTATAAGGTATTTCAGAGTCCTAACTATTTTTTTATCATTTTACTTTTCATTCATCTTTGTTTTATGAGTGTATCATTTTGTTAGGTTTGGTCTCCATGTCTGAGATGTGTTCTGCTTGACCCTGTCTGTTGATTAGGGATTCTACTCTATTTAATTAGGTGAAGGATATTTTCATTTGAAAAATTTCTGTTTGGCTTTTCAGAATCCCAATTTGCTTCCTAAATTTTTTTTCATGGTTTAAAATTTCTCTTTATGTTACTACACATTTTGTGTATTTTGATAACTTTCTCATATAGATCCAAAATACATTTGCTTATTTCTTGTATCTGCTCATTTGTGTTCCTTGCTTTATTAGCATTACTTTTAAGAATGACTCTGAAATCCTTTTTTTGTTTGTTTGTTCACATATTTGATAATGTGTGGATTATATTATTGATATATATTTAGCTTGCAGAGATATTCTAATTTCTTGGCCCCTGTTTTTGTATGGTTTTATTCTTTTGCTCTTTTTGTTTGTTTGTTGTAATTTTTGGAGTCACAAAGTGATCCTTCTTCATATGGGTTAATATTTCCAATTACATTTTAGTCAAGAGATGGATTTCAGTAAATGATACAATTATTTAGAAGCAGTTCTGTTGTTAATTTGCAGTAAGAAAGATTGGGAATTTAATTTTTATTCCTGATGAAGGTTTAAGACAGCATTATTTTGGTACTGGTTAGGGAAAATATTATAGTTTCTTTATGTTTGAAGGTATCAATATTTAAGTAGTGAAAGGAGGAAAGGATGGATAAAGGGTAAAATGGAGGAAAGTGAGAATGAGAAGGGTGCTATATGGGTTCAGGTTGTAAGCAGCCATAGTGACACTATTACAGATGTGGGAAATTTTTAGGTACAAAACAAGGAAGGGAAATAATAAAATGTTTTCCCAGAGTAAAGAACAATTCAAATGACCCATTAAAGTACAAATTTGAAAAACTAAGGAAAAAAAGTAAACATCATTTAATAATAAACACAGAAAGTATGATGCCCTCACATATTGCTTCTTTCTTATTTGAAGGAAGTAGTTTTTTCTCTCCTGTACTGTTTTTCTGACTCTCCACAGGTGGGGAGAGGTCTGCTAGTGTCAGCATTCCAATCAAGTTAAGTTAACTGAGAATTGCGATGAACTTGCCCACCTGAGTTTCCCCATAGGCACTGGATCACATTTAACACTTGAGGACAACTTGTACAGACACACAAGAATGGTAGGGTTGTTGTTCTTCCTAGGGAATGTTTTCCCTCTAGGCTTAAGGTTCCTAACCCGTATTTTTACTTCTCTTCCCAGTTTGTTTCAATGCCTGATATATTTTTAATTTGGAAGTACTAAATATGGAGATGGGATTCAGGTATTATATTTCTTTTTTTTCTCTTTTATAAGAACTTGCGGGTTATTTATTCTATTTTATATTCAATGAATGTTGAATGTTTCCATATTAAGTTTTTAATAGGATTCCCATCTGTATTACTTTGCAGAAGTTGTTCCTAATAAGTCATTGTTAAATTTTACATGTTTGTCAATTTTCTTTTAGATACTATTGAAAATCATCTTTAAAATTTTAAATTGTTTGCAGGGCTAGGGAAATAGATCAACTTTTAAGAGTGCTTTCTAGATAGTTATAATCCTAGAACACATATAAAAAGATGGGTATATATGTGTAGGTCTTTAACTTCAGATCTATATGGAGTTATTCTTTGAGGATTACTTTATTTTTTATTTATATTCTTCTCATTTTAATTGTCCAGATAGAGATGTGCTACACATTTTTCTTCACTCACTCCCCTTGCACTCTCCCATTTTCCCTCCCACCCACCCCCTCACCCCCATGCTTCCAATTTACTTGGGAGTTCTTGTCTTATTTTCTTCTTTTTAAGCAGATCAATGTATGTCTCTCTTAGGGTCCTCCTTGTAACCTAGGTTCCCCAGGGTTGTGGCCTGTAGGCTGGTTGTCCTTTGCTTTCTGTCTATCAGTTTATAAGTGCGTACATTTTATATTTGCTTTCTTGGTCTGAGAAACCTCACTCAGGATGGGGTTTTCTAGTCCTGTCCATTTGCCTACAAATTTCAAGATGTTAGTACTTTTTTTTAACCACTGAGTAGTATTCTGTGTATATGTACCAAATTTTCCTTATCCATTTTTCAGTTGAGTGGAATCAAGGTTGTTTCCACATTCTGGCTATTATGAATAATTCTGCTATGAACATAGATGAGCAAATGTCATTGTGGTGTGAGTGTGCATCTTTTAGGTATATGCCCAAAAGTGGTATTTCTGGGTCTTGAGGTAGATTAATTTCCCAATTTTCTAAGAAGCTGCCATAAAAATTTCCAAAGTGGCTGTACAAGATTGCACTTCCACCAGCAGTGGAATGGTGTTCTCCTTACTCTGCTTCTTCTCCAGCAGAATCTAACTTCAGAGTTTTTGGTCTGGATTATTCTGGCAGGTATAAGATGGTATCTCAGAGTAGTGTTGATTTGCATTTCTCTGATAATTAAGGATGTTGAGCATTTCCTTAAGTGTCTTTTGATCATTTTACTTTCCTCTGTTGAGAATTCTGTTTAGCTCCCCACCCCATATTTTATTAGATTCTTTTTTTTTTTTTGATGTCTAGTTTTTTTATTTCTTTGGATAATTTGGAGATCAGTCCTCTGTCAGACGTGGAGGTGGTGAAGATATTTTCCATTCTGCAGATGGCCATTTTATCTTGTTGAGCATGTCATTTGCTTTATAAAACCTTCTCAGTTTCTGGAGGTCAGATTTATTAATTGTTGTTCCTAGTGTCTGTGCTATTGGTGTTATATTTTGGAGTGGTTTCCTATGCCAGTGCAGCCAAGGCTACTTCCCACTTTCTCTTCTATGAGATTCAGTGTGGTTGGTTTTTATGTTGAGGGCTTTGATCCATGTGGACTTGAGTTTTGTGTGTGGTGATAGATATGGATCTAGATGCATTTCTCTACATGTTGACATCCAGTTATTCCAGCACCACTTGTTAAATAAGTTTTCTTTTCTTCCACCTTAGAGTTTTCACTTCTTTGTCAAAGATCTGATGATCATAGGTGTACGAATTGAAATCAGAGTATTTAATTGTATTTCATTGGTTCACCTGTCTGTTTTTGTGTCTGTACTAAGCTGTTTTCATTACTATAGCTCTATAGTAGAGCTTGAAGTCAGTTATGGTGATGCCTCCAGAAGTTCCTTTATTTTACAGGATTGTTTTGGCTACACTCGATGTTTTATTTTTCCATGTGAACTGAAGTATTGTTCTCTTGAAATCTATAAAGAATTTTGCTGGCATTTTGAAGGGTATTGCATTGAATCTATAGATTGATTTTGGTAAAATTGTCATTTTTATTATGTTAATCATTATATATCTGAGATCATGGGAGTTCTTTCCTTTTTCTGATGTCTTCTTCAATTGCTTTCTTCAAAGATTTAAAGTTTTTGTTATACATGGTTTTCACTTGCTTGGTTAGGGTTACCCTAAGTTATTTTATGTTATTTGTGGCTATTGTGAAGGGTGATATTTTTCTGATTTCTTTCTCAGCCCATTTTATATATTTATATATATATATATATATATATATATATATATATATATATATATATATATGAAGGCTACTTTTTTGAAGTATTCTTATATCCTGATAGATTACTGAAGGTGTTTATCAGATGTAGAAATTCCCTGGTAGACTTTTGGGGCTCACTTATGTATACTATAAGATCAACAGAAAATAGTGAATGTTTAGCCTCTTCTTTTCCAATTCAGAACCTCTTGATCTCCTCTTTTGTCTTATTGCCCTATCTAGAATTTTATGTACTGTATTGAATAGATATGGAGAGAGCAGGCAACCTGTATTTTTCCTGATTTCATCCACATTGCTTTCAGCTTCTCTCCATTTAGTTTGATGTTGGTGGTTGACTTGCAGCATATTTTCTTTATTATGTTTAGCTATGAATCTGTATCCCTGCTCTCCCCAAGACCTTTATGATGAACAGGTGGTAAATTTTGTCAAAGGCTTCTTCAGCATCGAATGAGATAATTGTGTGGTTTTTATTTTTCTTTCAGTTTGTGTATATGGCGGATTGTATTAACAGACTTTTGCATGTTGAACCATTCCTGAATCTCTGGGATGAAACCTGCTTGATCATGGTCTATGATTTTTCTGATTTTTTTTCTGTCACCATGGCCATTCTGTGCTCTGGCACAGCCTGGTCCCATGGCGGGTGATGCTTGAGATTTCATAAATATATATATATTCATATTATTTTTTCCATCATTCAACTTCCTTACTTATTCAACTTCATAACAAAAAAATATGGTGTCTAAAATGTTTGTTTTGAATTGGCTGACTGCTCTTAAACATGACAGGAGCTCTGCAGTGTGGTTGATATACCCAGCGGCACTTCATATAAGACAACTGATATTTTGAATTTTTATGCTACAATTTTCTTTTCTTTTCTTTTTTATCTTTTTTTATTTTATTTTTTAATTTATTTATTAAAGATTTCTGTCTCTTCCCCACCGCCGCCTCCCCTTTCCCTCTCCCTCCCCCAATTAAGTCCTCCTCCCTCGTCAACTCAAAAAGCAATCAGGGTTCTCTGCCCTGTGGGAAGTCCAAGGACCACCCACCTCCATCCAGGTCTAGTAAGGTGAGCATCCACGAAACTGCCTAGGCTCCCACGAAACCAATAGGTCCAGTAGAATCAAAAACCCGTTGCCATTGTTCTTGAGGTCTCAGTAGACCTCCTTGTCTGCTATGTTCAGCGAGACTGGTTTTGACCCAGGCTTTTTCAGACCCAGGCCAGCTGGCCTTGGTGAGTTCCTGATAGAACATCCCCATTGTCTCAGTGTATGGGTGCACCCCTCGCGGTCCTGAGTTCCTTGCTTGTGCTCTCTCTCCTTCTGCTCCTGATTTGGACCTTGAGATTTCAGTCCGGTGCTCCAATGTGGGTCTCTGTCTCTGTCTCCTTTCATCGCCTGATGAAGTTTAATATTCAGGAGGATGCCTATATGATTTTCTTTGGGTTCTCCTTCTTATTTAGCTTCTCTAAGAACCCGAATTATAGGTTCAATGTCCTTTATTTATGGCTAGAAACCAAATATGAGTGAGAACATCCCATGTTCCTCTTTTTGGGTCTGGCTTACCTCACTCAGGATGGTGTTTTCTATTTCCATCCATTTGCCTGCAAACTTCAAGAAGTCCTTGTTTTTTACTGCTGAGTAGTACTCTAATATGTATATATTCCATACTTTCTTCATCCATTCTTCAATTGAAGGGCATCTAGGTTGTTTCCAGGTTCTGGCTATTACAAACAATGCTGCTATAAACATAGTAGAGCATATACTTTTGTTGTGTGATAAGGCCTCTCTTGGGTATATTCCCAAGAGTGGTATTGCTGGGTCCATGGGTAGGTTGATCCCAAATTTCCTGAGAAACCTCCACACTGCTTTCCAGAGTGGTTGCACAAGTTTGCATTCCCACCAGCAATGGATGAGTGTACCCCTTTCTCCACAACCTCTCCAGCAAAGGCTATCATTGGTGTTTTTGATTTTCGCCATTCTGACAGGTGTAAGATGGTATCTTAAAGTTGTCTTGATTTGCATTTCCCTGATCGCTAAGGAAGTTGAGCATGACCTTAGGTGTCTTTTGGCCATTTGAACTTCTTCTGTTGAGAGATCTCTGTTCAACTCAGTGCCCCATTTTATAATTGGGTTGATTAGCCTTTTACGGTCTAGTTTCTTGAGTTCTTTATATATTTTGGAGATCAGACCTTTGTCAGTTGTGGGGTTGGTGAAGATCTTCTCCCAGTCAGTGGGTTGCCTTTCTGTCTTAGCGACAGTGTCCTTTGCTTTACAGAAGCTTCTCAGTCTCAGGAGGTCCCATTTATTCAATGAGGCCCTTACTGTCTGTGCTGCTGGGGTTATACGTAGGAAGTGGTCTCCTGTGCCCACGTGTTGTAGAGTACTTCCCACTTTCTCTTCAATCAGGTTCAGTGTGTTTGGACTGATATTGAGGTCTTTCACCCACTTGGACTTGAGTTTTGTGCATGGTGATAGATATGGGTCTATTTTCATTCTTCTACAGATTGACATCCAGTTTTGCCAGCACAATTTGTTGAAGATGCTCTCTTTTTTCCATTGTATACTTTTAGCTCCTTTATCGAAAATCAGGTGTTCATATGTTTGTGGGTTAAAGTCAGGGTCTTCTATTCGATTCCATTGGTCGACTTCTCTGTTTTTATGCCAATACCAAGCTGTTTTCAATACTGTAGCTCTGTAATAGAGTTTGAAGTCAGGGATGGTAATGCCTCCAGACGTTCCTTTATTGTATAAGATTGTTTTGGCTATCCTGGGTTTTTTGTTTTTCCATATAAAGTTGATTATTGTCTTCTCCAGATCTGTGAAGAATTTTGATGGGATTTTGATGGGGATTGCATTGAATCTATAGATTGCTTTTGGTAGAATTGCCATTTTTACTATGTTGATCCTCCCAATCCAAGAGCAAGGGAGATCCTTCCATTTTCTGGTGTCCTCTTCTATTTCTTTCTTCAAAGACTTGAAGTTCTTGTCAAATAGATCTTTCACTTCCTTGGTCAGGGTTACCCCAAGATATTTTATGCTCTTTGTGGCTATCGTGAAAGGTGATGCTTCTGTGATTTCCCTCTCTGTTTCCTTATCCTTAGTGTATAGGAAGGCAACTGATTTTTTGGAGTTGATCTTGTATCCAGCCACGCTACTAAAGGTGTTTATCAGCTGTAGGAGTTCTTTGGTAGAATTTTTGGGGTCGCTTATGTATACTATCATGTCATCTGCAAATAACGAAAGCTTAACTTCTTCCTTTCCAATACGAATCCCCTTGATCCCCTTATGTTGTCTTATTGCTATTGCTAGAACTTCAAGCACTATATTGAAGAGGTATGGAGAGAGTGGACATCCTTGTCTTGTTCCTGATTTTAGTGGGATGGCTTTGAGTTTTTCTCCATTTAATTTAATGTTAGCTGTCGGTTTGCTGTAGATAGCTTTTATTATATTTAGGTATGACCCTTGTATCCCTATTCTCTCCAAGACCTTTATCATAAAGGGGTGTTGAATTTTGTCGAATGCTTTTTCCGCATCTAATGAAATGATCATATGGTTTTTTTCTTTCAGTCTATTTATATGGTGGATTACATTGATAGATTTGCGTATGTTGAACCAGCCCTGCATCTCTGGGATGAAGCCTACTTGATCATAATGGATAATTTTTCTGATGTGTTCTTGAATTCGGTTTGCCAGTATTTTATTGAGAATTTTTGCGTCGATATTCATGAGTGAGATAGGCCTGTAATTCTCTTTCTTGGTTGGGTCTTTGTGTGGTTTTGGTATCAGGGTAACTGTAGCTTCATAAAAGGAATTTGGCAATGACTTTTCTGTTTCTATATTGTGAAATACGTTAAGGAGTATAGGTATTAGCTCTTCTTGGAAGTTCTGGTAGAATTCTGCGTTGAACCCATCTGGTCCTGGGCTTTTTTTGGAAGGGAGATTTTTGATAACAGTTTCTAGTTCTTCGCGACTAACAGGTCTATTTAGATCATTCACCTGGTCTTGGTTTAGCTTTGGTATATGGTACTTATCTAAAAAAATGTCCATTTCTTTTGCATTTTCCAGTTTTGTGGCATACAGGCTTTTATAGTAAGATCTAATGATTCTCTGGATTTCCTCTGTGTCTGTGGTTATGTCCCCCCTTTCATTTCTGATTTTATTTATTTGCGTGTTCTCTCTCTGTTGTTTAGTTAGTTTGGATAGGGGTTTGTCGATCTTGTTGATTTTCTCCAAGAACCAACTTTTTGTTTCATTGATTCTTTGGACTGTTTTCTGTGTTTCTATTTTGTTGATTTCTGCCCTCAGTTTGATTATTTCCAGTCTTCTACTCCTTCTGGGCACCTCTGCTTCTTTTTTTTCTAAAGCTTTCAGGTGTGCCATTAAGTCCCCAATGTATGCTTTCTCTGTTTTCTTTAAGTGGGCACTTAGTGCTATGAACTTTCCTCTTAGCACTGCTTTCATCGTGTCCCATAGGTTTGAGTATGTTGTCTCTTTATTTTCATTAAATTCAAGGAAGACTTTAATTTCTTTCTTAATTTCTTCCTTGACCCAGGTGTGGTTCAGTAGTTGACTGTTCAGTTTCCATGAGTTTGTCGGCTTTCTGGGGGTAGCATAGTTGTTGCCATCTAACTTTAATCCGTGGTGATCTGATAAGACACAGGTGGACACTGATATTCTTTTGTATCTGTGGAGGTTTCCTTTGTTTCCGAGTATATGGTCAATTTTTGAGAAGGTTCCATGAGCTGCAGAGAAGAAGGTATATTCTTTCCTATTTGGGTGGAGTGTTCTGTAGATGTCTGTTAAGTCCATTTGCTTCATTACCTCCAATAATTCTCTTAATTCTCTATTAGGTTTCTGTCTGATTGACCTGTCCATTGGAGAGAGAGGTGTGTTGAAGTCTCCTACTATTAGTGTGTGTGGTTTTATGTCTGCCTTGAGTTTTAGAAATATTTCTTTTACATAAGTGGGTGCTTTTATATTAGGGGCATAGATATTCAGGATTGAGATGTCATCCTGATGAATTGTTCCTGTTATGAGTATAAAGTGTCCATCTCGATCTCTTCTGATTGATTTTAGTTTGAAGTCAGTTTTGTTGGAAATTAGTATGGCCACACCTGCTTTTTTGTTAGGACCATTTGCTTGAAAGACCTTTTCCCAACCTTTTACTCTGAGTAGATGCCTGTCTTTGTGGTTGAGATGTGTTTCTTGCAAACAGCAGAATGTTGGATCCTGTTTTCGTATCCAATCCCTTAGCCTGTGCCTTTTTATAGGTGAATTGAGACCATTAATATTAAGTGATATTAGTGACCAGTGGTTGTTTACTCCGGTTATTCTTACTGTTTTCGGTAGTAGAGTTTGTGTGTGTCCCTTCTTTGAGTTGTACTGGTGAAGGTTCGCTAGATTCCTGAGTTATTGTAGTCAGTGTTGGCAATGTTGGATTCCTTGGGTTGCGATTTTCCTTCTATTACTTTCTGTAGCGCTGGATTTGTGGCTACGTATTGTTTAAATTTGTTCTTATCCTGGAATGTCTTGTTTTCTCCATTGATAGTGAATACTAGCTTGGCTGGGTATAGAAGTTTGGGTTTGCATCCATGGTCTCTTAGTTTTTGAAGAACCTCTATCCAGGACCTTCTGGCTTTCATGGTTTCCATAGAGAAGTCAGGTGTAAGTCTGATCGGTTTACCTTTATAAGTTACTTGGCCTTTTTCCTTTGCAGCTCTTAATATTCTTTCTTTAACCTGTATATTTTGTGTTTTGATTATTATATGGCGAGGGGATGCTTTTCTTTGATCCAGTCTGTTTGGTGTTCTGTATGCTTCTTGGATATTCAAAGGAATATCTTTCTTTATGTTGGGAAAGTTTTCTTCCATAATTTTGTTAAATATATTTTCTGGGCCTTTGAGCTGTAATTCTTCCCCTTCTTCTATTCCTATTATTCTCAGGTTTGGTCTTTTTATTGTGTCCCATATTTCCTGAATGTTTTGTGATGAGAATTTGTTGGCTTTGCTGTTTTCTTTGATCAGTGCGTTTATTTTCTCTATGGTGTCTTCAGAATCTGAGATTCTTTCTTCTATTTCTTGTATTCTATTGATTATGCTTGTTTCTGTAGGCTCTGCTCGTTGACCTAGATTTTCCGTATCCAGCTGGTCCCCAGTTTGTGCTTTCTTCCTTGCTTCCATTTCAGTTTTCAATTCTTGAACTGTTTCCATTACCTGTTTGTTCGTTTTTTCTTGGTTTCCCAGGGTCTCATGTACGTATTTACTCAATTCTTCAAACTTTTTGTTATACTTCTCATCCATTTCTATAAAGGTGTTTTTTACATATTGTTTAAGGGACTCTATTGCTTTCATAAAGTCGATTTTTTCCACTTCTTCTGTGTTAGGGTGTTCAAGTCCTTCTGTTGTAAGATCATTGGGTTCTGGTGCTTTCATGTTGTTTTTCAGCTTATTGGGAGAATTTTTGCCTTGGCGCCTGCCCATCTCCTCCTATTGACGATCTCTAATTGGTCTTTTAAAACCAGATCAGGTTTCCCTGCTGGCCAGAGGCTCCTCTTGCAAAATTCCCTCGTTCTGTTTCCTGGCTCCTGCCAGGGGCCAAGATCCCTCTCACCCCTCAGACGGGTCTTCAGGAAAAGAACCAGGTTCCCTGTTTGCCCGGGACCTCGCCAACCAAAGGCCTACCTCTTTGATTTAATTGTCCTGGGGCGATCTGCTCTTGGTGTTGCACTGGTCCCTGTTGCCTGCGTTGTCTGCCACTGTGTCAGTACTCGCCGGTCCCGGCCGCTGTGCCAGCTACGTCGCCCGCCGTGCGCATCCCTCTTTTCTTTTCTTTTCTTTTCTTTTCTTTTCTTTCCTTTCCTTTCCTTTCCTTTCCTTTCCTTTCCTTTCCTTTCCTTTCCTTTCCTTTTCTTTTTTTTTCTATGACCTTAATCTGGAGACTCCTAAGAACCATGCCTCTTATTCATCTGTGATGAATTTCTAAGGTCTAAGAATTAACTGAGCAGAAAGTTTCCCCTCCATCACCTTCCTGGTTTAGCCCAGGCATAAAAAGGTCTAAGGAAAATCAGCAGCACATAAGTGATGACTTTCTTCTGTTTCTTACCGATGACTGCCTTCAGAACATACACCTAGGAGAAGTGGAAGGGATGAAATCTAATAATCTCTTTAAAGTTTGAGTAGCAGTGTCATTGATTTTGTTTTAGAATTTTACAACCTTTTTCTTTGCTGTGGTTTTGGAACCCTATTTATGCAACGAATGAATCAATGTTGCTCAGATTTTCATCGTTCAATTGCATGCTCCATTCTAATTGAAGGATGGTTACTTGTTTTATCAGCTTTGAATAAATGCAGATCTGACTCTCTTACTTATATTATCTTGATTATATGATAATAATTTCCCAAATTAGTTGAAAAACCACAGAATAAAGTATTATCATCCAATCCCTGTACAATGGAATTATAGGTCATAAAATTGCAGTGTGTAACTACATTTTTGTCTAAGAAAACAATTGGATAAAATGAAGGAATTGCTTCATCATATCTTGAAAATTCAAAGTCATATTAGGTACTTGGTGAGACTTTGTCTCATAATAAAAAGTAAAAATCTCACTGGTAGAGCAGCACCCTAGCATATGTAAGGCCCTAGGTTTCATCCTCAGCACAAACAAACACAAAGATGTACAAAAATTTGGAGAAAACACAAAAGAAAATTTCATGTTTAAGAAATAGTGTCTGATATATTCATATATGAACATATTTTACAAAATTGATGAATTTGACAATGTTTACAAACTTATTTAAAATAATCAGCAGATATCTAAAATATGTGCAGAACAAGAAAGTAAAGTTATAAGAAAAAAGAAACAATTCTTTATTTGAGACTAGAATCATATGTCCTAAATAAATAATTCTTTTAACTGTATGCTTTTCAAGTTATAATTTATATCTTAGGTAATTAAAGTAGTAATTTCTTAACAATTTTAATTAAAAATTACAATACAATTGAAAGCACTCATCTTTTAGTATGAATTTTGAGTTATATTATTGAACAAATAGAATTTAAGGAATTAATGAACTTTTTCCTATAGTGCCATTCCTTTTAAGTTAGACTACATAAATTTACATTCACTATTCTGTCATATTCATTAACATTTTATTTGGTTATTTTGCAGAAAACAGGATCCCAAGCAAAAATTTATCACTCAAACTTCCAACATATCCAATGTATTCTTGAATTAGACTTTTAAATACTTCTATATTAAACTGATTCTAGAATTCTTGCTCTTGTCATTTGTGTGAAGATTAAGATATTGTTCTAATCCTATTGCTGAAGCATTAGTACCTTCTACTGTATACTCCTTGGGAATCACGTATTACGAGGCAGAGATCTGAACATCTATCCAGATTTCAATGGAACAAATCCTTTCAAAAAACCCTCATAACCCTAAGTTCAGTGGATTAGGCAAACCATGATTAATATGCCAAGCATTTTCTGTTTTGTTTTTTCAACAAAGCCATTCTCTTACAATACTGTCATCGACCACTTGTATTGCATTAATCAGACCTTAATTAACAAGGAAGAAAGGTGATAATTTACATTTATTTCAAATTGACACATTGTACTTTATTTAGCAAATGAGGCCTGTCAGGCACTGCCACTGATGCTTAGATTGAAGACAGAGTGTCGAAAATATGTCTTCCACCTGCCTGTGCCTTTGTAGGAGGGAGCTTTCAGTGTGTTTACACAGGGATCATTAGACGCACCTCATGCTAAGCACTCATGAATCTTTGAATAAGAAATGCTCAAAGGTCATCAGGTATGAAATATTTTATAATGACACACTGCCAGAAGGCATGAGAAACTGCGATTTATCCTCCAAAGTAAACGCCAAAGGAGAGAGAGTCACACCAGGCTCAGAATTATTTCACATCCATGGAAAAGAGGAGAGAAAGTCTGTAAGCATAGAGACAGGGGAAACTTTATTTACTCAGTGTCATGGTTCAGGTTAAGCAGGAGTTGAAGGCCTGATATAAGAGCCGACCTCCTTGCTTGATTCATTTTACATCTCACAAACTTTAAGCATATTACTGCTTCCTTTTGTGAGTAAATTTTTTTGTTTTATTTGCTTTGTCTAGAAGGAAAAGTAACGCCTAGTTGATTTTGATAGTTTTAAAGGGTAAAAGAGTGGGACACAAACACCAACAAATTGCAATTGCTTAATTAATTGTTATATAATTTTATTCCTTTCATATCGATAGTGAGGAAAGTATACTAACTTATAATCATGAATGTGAATTACAATGAATGAATGGTGCTGAAGAAGCCCAGTTTGCTAAGCTGTGAAACGAAGTCACTTCATTTTACCGTATGATTGATTTTGTTGGAGCACCTGCACTGAGAGCATATACCAGACCTTTATGAATACGAGGGAACTCCCTTGCTTACATGCTACTGTTAGGTTTCTATTTATTTATTTATTTATTTATTTATTTATTTATTTATTTATTTTTGAGACAGGGTTTCTCTGTAGTAAAAACTAAAAAGTTCCTGTCCTGGAACTAGCTTTTATAGACCAGGCTGGCCTTGAACTCAGAGATCCACCTGCCTCTGCCTCCTGTGTGCTGGGATTAAAGACGTGCACCACCACTGCCAGGCTATTGTCAGTTTTAGGTTTAAATGTAGATGGAAAAGAGTAGAAGGAAGGGCCAGGGTTCATGGAGCCAAATTTAAATAGTCAATCATATCATGGCACTGAACTAATCATCTTAAATTTAAAAACCTTGAAGTCTGGGTAGTAGAAAGTTTGAGTTTAGTCTTCTCATACATACTAAACAAAGCACAACACAATTGAATTACAGTTAAAATTTCCACCTAGTTTATGAGTCAGAAGAAATTGGGATTGCCTAGCCCATCTTTGTGGTGTATTCACTATGACTGAATTCTCTTCATGGAGGAAAATTTGTGTTATTAGTGTTCACTGTCAGGGTTGCAGTAAATACCAGGCTCTTCTTCAGTTGCATTATGTTCACTTTATGTCCATGGCAATCACTTCCAGATCTGAGATTCTAGGATAAGGAATTCAGTAAACATTAGAGTCTTCTTTCTAATGTTTTTTACACTTTGAAAAGGATAATTTTTGTCTGAAAATAATTTATTTTTATTTTTGTTTACTTTTAATATAGCAATTTAATTGTAACATTACTCCCTTCCCTTTCGTCCCTCTACACTGTTGTGGGACAATGGTCTTACACCTTGTAAAATTTTGTAAGCTATCCTGGTTTCATAAAATACTGATTGACCAGTAGCCAGGCAGGAAGTATAGGCAGGGCAACCAGAACAGGAGAATTCTGGGAAGAGGAAAGGCTTAGTCTGCAGTTGTAATACAGACACATAGGAAGCAAGATAAGAATGCCTTGCTGATAAAAGGCACCAAGCCACATGACTAACACAGACAAGAATGATGGGTTAATGTAAGTTATAAAAGTTAATACGAAGCCTGAGATAATATGGCACCAGTTTATAATTAATAAAGACCTCTCTGTGTTTCTTTGGGACTGAATAACTGCAGGACCAGGAAGGACAGAAATCTCAGTCAAAAAAATGGTAACATAAACAACTACATCCACATAAAATCTGAGAGAGTTTGGGAAGAAATTCTTTTTACAAAAAGTACATGGTTAAGCATAGCTTCTTGGAAGCACCATTTTTTTTTTCATGTGGGCTCTGTTTGCTAAAGGCAAGTGTGTCTTATTTAAGATAGATTTCCTGACTCGGCTTTAGCTGCAAAAATCTTGCAGCACTTTTAAGAGGCCCCATCACAAAACACTTAAATGGTGTTGATGAATAGCCAACTGCAGGCTTTTTGGTGATCGCAAGGTCCTTGAAAGTCCATAGAGTTCTGAAAATAAACATGGCTCCAGCCAGTACCTCTGCCATGAGGCAAGACTCTCAGAAAGCAAAGGAATGTTGTAGATCTAGCCAGCAAAGCCATGACTTTAATCCTAGTCATATCACTTAGCAAATTAAAGACTCACATGATCAGACAAAGAGAGATATACAGTATATATACATATATATACACATACATATACAAACAAACCTCAAAACAGTTTACATTATATTTAAAAATATATGTAGGCTTGGGAGAGAAAAGAAAAAGGACAAAGTCCTTTTTAAAAAAAAGAAAGAGAAGTTGGGTGTGGTGGCACACACCTTAATCCCAGCACTTGGGAGGTAGAGGCAGGCAGATCTCTGTGAGTTCAAGATAGCTTGATCTACAGAATGAGTTCCTGGACAGCCAAGAATACACAGAGAAACCATGTCTCAAAAAATTTAAAAGAAAAAGAAAAAAAAAAGACTTTAAAATAAGTCACATAAAGATGGAAAATACACAGAGAATTTGGATAATGTGCATTATTGTGTTGTCTTTGAATGGTTTGTTGACCGAGTAAGGAAAAACAGCTGCAGAAAGACATTTGACTATAAATATTGCTGGGTAAATCCAACATATGTATTTTGAAAATGCCTTGACTTCAAAATTTATATAAAAAGATATGCTACTTTGGAGAAGAAGTTTTGCTTTTGTTTTCACAGGAAATGAGAGGTTGTGGATTCATTCTAGGCTAAAAAAATCAGGTCTGGTCAAGAAAGACTCCCTGAGAAATCTCCAATAGGAGCAGATGAGCCAGATATCTGAGTTCTACATCCACAACAGCTTCAAGACTGATGGATGAGATGATTAAGCCTCATAGAATACTCTAATCAAAACTTGATCATAATTTTAAATTTTCTTTAGGTCCCCTTAATATTATCAGCACCCCTAATTAGCAGGAAGTAGTCAGGAAAAATGTGCCTGCATTACCAAAAATTGGATTCTGGATTTTTTACTGTTGTTGTTTGGAGTTTTGGTTACAAGTTGTTATGGATAATGATCAGAAGGAAAGCTACACCATTTTTGAAAAATGGTGGGGTGAAGTGCTGTGGGACAATGGTCTTATACCCTGTGTAGTTTTTAAAGTTTTACTAGTTATTAAAATTTTGATTGGCCAGTAACCAGGTAGAAAGTATAGGTGGGGCAACCAGAATAGGAAAGGCTCAGTTGTAATTCAGACACATAGGAAGCAAGATGACAATGCCTGACTGATAAGAGGTACCAAAGCCATGTGGCTAACACAGACAAGAATTATGGGCTAATGTAATTTATAAGATTTAATAAGTAGCCTGAGCTAATATGGAAACAAGTTTATAATTAATGAAAATCTCTGTGTGTTTCTTTGTGAATGAACAACTGCAGGATGGGTGTCAACCTCTGTCAACACTACACAATTCCATATACCTCTTCTCACTCTCCTTAAAATTCATAGCCTCCATTTTCATTAATTGTCATTGCATGCATTGATATATGTGTATATATTATCCTAAATATGAATGTAACATATTTTTAAATATAGCCTGCTAAATACATGTTATTTATTTATTTATTTATTTATTTATTTATTTATTTATTTTCAGTATTCACCATTTGTCATTTGCCAGTCATTGGCGTGCTCTTTCTTTAGGCAGACATGCTCACAACTTAATCAGCTGCAGTTCTTTGTGTAGGACTGGGTGCTTTGCCTTTAGTCCATGTAGTTGGTATGATTTTGGTATCATCTGTGTAATATGACCACCTATAATGATTTAAAAACCCATTTAAAGGCAACAGTCTTTTTCTTACCCATTCATTTAGTTCTTTGTCCTGTTTTTCTATCCTTTGGACTTTTTTTAATTTTATACAATTTCAAACTTTGTATTGTTTCCTTCTGGAGTTTTGATTGTAGCTTCTCATACCCCTTACCTACATGGCTATTGGTTACAAGAGAGAATTACTATCACTGATCATTGACAAACACAGGTTTTCGATATACTTTATTAGCTTAAAAATTTCTCTTAATTTCTGGCCTTACTGTAATAATGGTGCTTTATTGTCTAGATGTTTTTATTGTAGTACAGAGTTTGTGAACTTAAAGTTTGGAATAGACCAAATCCCAGAGATATGAGACTAAACTATTTCCTAGTAATACACTGAAATTTCAGCAAGAAGTTATGTCATTTGAGTGTCTGAACGGCACTTTTGAAAGACTCTTGGGTATGTAGACCACTGTTAATCCTTTCGCATGCTTTTGGAAGGGTTTTGAAGACTTTCAACTGAGAAATCAGTCTGTGTGACACAGAGACAAGTTTTCAGAAAGTCACGTGGTTTTCTAGTTTATAGTTCTTCGCTTAGATGGCTCTGAGATGGCTCAGTTGGTGTTTGTCACTTCATGTGAGCACAGCAACAGCAAATATAATTCCTCTTTAGATGAAGACAGCTTTGTAGTGCCTAGGCTGTTCCAGGACATACTTTCCTAGCACGATTTGTCATATTCTATAAACAGTGACAAGGAAGATAAGTAGACAAGAGGAAAACAGCAAAACCAGCTATGAAAACACAGCTGCAGATGCTGGGTGAGTTGGAATCTCTATGGAAATATTATACTGTCCTCAAAGTGCTCAAAATAAGTAAGATGGACTGGATAGATAGCTAACCTGCTCACTATCCTGATATCCTGAGTTCTATCCACAGATAGAGATGAGAGAATTGACCCTACACAGCTGTCCTCTCTCATCATACTAGAGACATAAATTATGGGCCATGCACACACACACACACACACACACACACACACACACACACACACACACAGAGAGAGAGAGAGAGAGAGAGAGAGAGAGAGAGAGAGAGAGAGAGANCACACACACACACACACACACACACACACACACACACACACACAGAGAGAGAGAGAGAGAGAGAGAGAGAGAGAGAGAGAGAGAGAGAGAGAGAGTTGAATAAAGTCTTTATAAAAGGACGTAGCAAAAATAATGGTAAAAAGCTAAAAAAGATAAAGTGAACTTGAAAATGTAAAACACTATTAAATGCTAACATATAGAAATAAAGGTGTGTAACAACCATACACCTATAAAAGAATGAATGAATTACCCAAAATGAGACAAAAGATGTTTTAAAAGCAGAAAACTCGATATGGCATATAAAGAATTCACTGAAAAGTATGCTTGCATATTTATGCTTCTGGAGCTCCAAAGGGAAGACACTGAAGCAATTTGCTGAGTCATATTTTCAGAAATAATGTTCAGAAGCCTTCTTATACTTTTGGTATCTAGGCTACTTTCACAGAGTCTTATACAACAACTCTTCTAGGGAACATTAGTCACACAACACATCTCAATGGATATTTGTATTATGAAACAAATTCTATGAATCAAAATAAGTATGATGTATGAAAAGTCATGCTTAGAAGCTTTATTATAGATGAAAATATTTATAAGTATTGGGAAAATATGAGCAAAAATAATACCTAAGTATTCTATAAAGACTAAAAAAAGAATAGTTAGCTAAAGGAAAGTTGATGGTATAATATAAAAAAAGATAGGAGTTAATAATGGATATACTGTAAAAATTGTCAAGGCAGATAAGTAGACAATGAAGAGAATCTGCAAAGACAGTGCATTTGATATATTAGAATAATTCATAAATATCTGCAAAGATAATTTAATGAAAAAGGTAGAAAAATACAAAAACCTTGAAAATGGAAGTGATGCATACCTAGAGACTCCAGAAAGGTCAGAGAATGTTATAAAAATCGTTCTGATCCTTTATTGGATCATGCTGAAGAAGTGAATGCATTTTTATTTAATTATAATTGATAAAAGAAGGTTAGAATAGAAAGTTTGAGTGGTCCCATAACTAATTAAATTGAGTATACACTTAAACATATATAAAACCAGTCATAGAGGGATGAGTTTTTCAAACATACCAGCATCTTCAAATGCTTTTTCTGATAGAAAATAAACTTAGCACTAAAAACTAATGAAGACATTGAGTATGGGCTGGCTTCTATCACAAATTATGAACACAAAAGTTGTAAGTGAAATTAGAATTCCCAGTTTTAGGAGAATAAAAGAAGTTTCATGTTCTGTTTAACAGATGAAAAAGCACTTTCAACAAAATTCAGTATCAATTAATTAAAATAAAATAAAACCATTTGGCAACTAGGAATTAAATATCTTCTTAATATGATAAACAGCATTGGGAGGCCCATTGTGAAATGTCACAAAGAGGCCATAATAGTAAGTGTTCTTCAGGTATGACTGAATTTTGATTACCACCCCATCTGAAAAGCATTCTTTTGAAAGTATTATTAACACAATCAATAGAAACTACATACCAAGATATGAAAGAAAACTATGCAACTGATAATTTCTTTATAATCATTGTGTATTTAGAAACCTTAAAATAATCTTAAGTATAATAATCATGCTTAATAAATGAATTTGTAATTACATTTCCACAGAGGGAAAAAGGCAAGTATTTGGACAATGAACTTAAAAGTAGTTTTAAAAAAATTATTTATTGCTATTGTATGCATATTAAATGTGTGGGTTTTTTTGTGTTTAGGTGTGTAAATGCTGCACTTTCTTGCAATGTCAAATGAAAGATTCAGGAACCAGTTGACTCCTTATAGCAGGAGATTCTGGGATTGATCTCAGGTTAACTGATGTGATTGTGACTGTTTTTCCCCGCTGAGGCATCTCGTAGGCAGTTTAGCTAAATAATGTGAAAAATATTGGAATAAATTCATTAAAACCTATGCAGATCAGCTACTTAGAAAACTGAGAATAACAGCTGAGGGATAATAAAGATGACTTGTATGGATAAAAGAAAATTATTATTGATAAATTGAAAGATTCAGTGGTGAAGAGATTAAAGTAATTTCAAACCATGTACTGGGTTTTCTTTCTTTGTTGATAATGATTATAAAACTTAGAGGAAAATAAGACTCCCAAAAGGAGCCAAGACTAGAAAGTTGGAAGGAAAGGCTTGTTCTCAAAGATGTGGTGAATTAATAAAATATTTCTGTAATCATCACCCTAGTATTTTCATGATTTTTGAAAAAAGTTGATCAAAAGAAAGACTTCAAAAATAAAGGAAAGGAGGATCCGTGTGATGGCACCGCAGGAATAGGCACTTGTGAGCAAGCCTCCTGACCTGCTCTGAGGAACCGACATGATGGAAGTTGAGAACTCACTCCTACATGTGATTTCTGACCTCTATATGTACAAGCTTCATGTGAATCATCCCATATATGTGCACACATGCACATTTACACGTACATATGTACACAGACACATACACACAAACATACACACATGAATAAATGTAATTTTATTTGTACACATGCACATTTACACATACATATGTACACAGACACATACACACACAAACATACACACATGAATAAATGTAATTTTAAAAATCAAAGCAACATCCCAGTTTCTCAGGAACATATTTGTTATAAAGTATAGACTTTGAAACAATGGAGAAAGGTTGTTCTGTACAATAATTGGGTTAACTATATTTATATAATAAAACAATGAAATATGACAGCAGTCTCTGTAATCTGTGAAGACTTTAGGTCTGACATCTTTTAGAAGATAATACAGAACACGACCTTTGCTCAAAAGTGTGTTTTCCAGGTGTAACTCATTCCCCTGCCATACTCAACACCGACGTAACCTGCTTCAACATGCCTTGGTCATGGCTAGTTGAAGAGGCAGATTTTTGTACAAATCTAATACAATCCAGAGCTTCGTGCTAATTCTCCCGCCTTAGGTATATTCATAAATAGAGGAGAAGGATTGTGTTTTGTTTCTCAACTTTTATTTTGCGATAGGAGTACAAAAATATATCAGTTAGCAAATCACTTGCTCCAATTTGTATTTCATTAAGTAAATTTTCTGTAAGAAAAAGTTAATCAGGCTCAACTTCAAAGTTGTTTTCCTCTCATGATCCACACATGGGTTCCTCAGATTTTCTGCAGTATAACTTGCCGTAATGTAATTCTTTTGATAAAATTTATGTCAACATTTCCTAAAGTTAATCTTAATTACATTTGAATACCAAAGTCTATATTTTGCTTCTAATTGTAGCTGACTTACCTAATTTAAAATGGATCTGATTATTAAAAAAAACAGATGAAATTCCAAAATTTTAATTTTATTTGCTTCCTTGTTTCTTAAACACATACATATGTGCATGCATCCAAAAGTAGTTAAGCCAGAAAGTGTAACATAAAATAGAAAATAGATAAAGAATGTGATACAGACCTGATACCACCACAGATCATATAATCATCATGGATAGTGCTCTTTGAACTTTGAAAGTTTTGGAATATGATAATATATTCCAGAGTTTTCTATTGTAAAAACATCAAAAGTAGAGTTTCCTATCCCAGTATTGATTTATGATAAAAAAAAATCCTACTTCTTTTACTTAGAAGTCCTCTACACATTTCAATAACTGTGTTCTTATGTTTAATGATCTCTAGGAAACTCCCAAGACAAATATTTATCATCTATACTTCTTTTTCTTTCAGTTTCATCATTCAATTTTTTCCAAAGTAACAGATATCTGTTGCTTTTGTTAGGAAACTTACTATCAGTATTCAATAAACAAACCTTTATTATTCTATTTGCATTTCAGTAGAGTTAAACATTCAATCTTACTGTATTCAGAAGTTGTGTTTTCCATCCCCTGCCTAGGTTCTACAACATTTTGGTACTAACTTTCACTTGTGGTCATATTTCTAATTCCTGGCCCTAAAGATCCAAATTAGTAAAGTATTTCATAATGTTTGAGTGTTGCTTGTTAGGAATTATGGATATTTACCTGCCCCGTGTGCATTTGCGTAATCCAATACTTAATAGATTATTTTCAGTATTTTACTGAAATCAACTAGTTTCCCATACTAAATTGTGCTTAGACTGAAAACTTGATTATCATTAATCTCCCAGGAGGAACTAATAATTTCTAAAGTATTTTAAATCTGCTGAAGTAAACCCGCTAGCAGGAATTAAATTAAAATTGACCAACAAACGTAAAACACTATGGTAGCCAGCAGGATTTGGATCATTGGACTGTAAAATGAAATGTAATGTTCAAAACCCAAGATTCTCCTTCAGGAAAACAGTGGTTTTCCTCTTCCAATTGTACTCCAAATCTTGAACTGTGGGAAAGAAGGATGGTAGGAATCGCTGATTCTCTTACTTTCCCCCTACAACACAGCCTCAGGTCCCTCCCTATCAAAACTGTCAATTTGACGTCTTCACCTGTCTTGTTTTTTGGATCATAGAATTGGTGGACTTCCTTCTCCCAAAGTGGGTGCTACATTACCAAATGTCAGAGCTTCATGGAGGAGGCTCTAAGATCCTCTGTCTAGTTACTTTAAAAGCTAGAATGGTTCAGAGGCATATTTCCATAGCCATTTGTGTTGCATGCCAAACATCTGTGTTTCCTTTTAAAATATTTCCGGGTTTCCATTCTCACACACGAAGGTACCACTTGTTTTCTGGGCACTACCTCTCCTGTTTCTCTGCTTTATTGTTTATTGACTTCATGCTTTATTGTTTTCCAACAGTGCTTTAGAGTATGAAAATACTCTGCAATGCAGTTTATAGGAGCAGATTTGAACAACTGATTAATAATTAGCAGTGATTTCTTTGCTAGGAATTACAAAATGTGTTCTGTTTGTTTCTAGAATTCACCATCTCACTAGGCCTGCCCTAGCTGTCTATTAAAGCAGAATCCGTAAGGTGAAGAACACCTAGAATAATTTTTTTTCTTCCTCCTCCCCCTCTTCTTCTTTCCCTCCTCACTCCTCCACTTCTTTCCATTTGGGTTTCTGATACTGAGTCTTATGTACCTTGTTCTGTCCTGTAAGACTAGGATGGCTCTAATAAATTTGGATCCTCTTGCCTTTACCTCCCAAGTTATAAGTATGTTCATAGGCTTTCCAAATCATGAGTGTTTGTGTGAATTTTCATGTGCAGTTGCATATATCTGTGTGTTCATGGCTCCAAACTGTGATATTAGAAACACAGTCTCTGCCCCTTACCCTGATTTTAACATGTTCATCATATTTTTTCACTAACTTGAATGACTTGAATGTACACGTTAATGTATGTGTGCTCTCAGACTTTAATTTTCTATTTTATAGCATAGAAGTAAACATTAATTTTAAAGTATCTAATTTTATCAGGCATGAAATGTTATTATAACTCCAAATAGTAAATTATCTCTTAAAATAATGAATAAATAATTTACTATGCAAAGTACATTTTGTGCAAAACTGTGTATATGTAATGATAAACATTATTTTGATTAATAGGTTAAATTGCCCTTTTCTTTTAATTCACATTTTCTTTATTAAATTTATTAAAAAATACTTCAAAATTTAATTAATGTTTAACATGGAAAATTGTGTTTGGTAATTGACTTAATTTTTTTACTAATTGGTTACATATTAAATCCTCATTTTCATATAACACTGCTCATTACCATGAGTAATAATTCTAGTCAAGAAAATATTCATCATTTTGGAGAGATTTTCTTCCTAACAATAATAAATTTAATTTTACTGAATTATTTCTAGTTTAGGATATTAACTTTAACAGGAAAACTTCTTGTAAAGTCCAACTTGTATTTTGATGGTTAATTTTTAGTATATTTTTTAAAACATTGAGAATCATTACATATACATACATATATATTCATGTCACCTATATATGGTACATTTTCACACACATACTCTTTATAAATATGCATGTGAGATTATGTATATATTTCACTCCCTAAGACTGCGTGTGTTAGTTACCTGTGCTTTATTTATTAGAAGGGTGATATTACCATCTTTAAATATCTGTTGCTTAACTGCTTAATCATTACATTTAGTGGCTCAATGCAAAACACTTCTATCACTTGTATTAATACTAAGACACACATTATAACCTGTAATTATTGAGAACATATTTATTTCATGTTTTAATCATTGTGCTATTAAGAAAAGGAAAATTGTACAGCTAAATCAGGATAGCATCTAATCGCATACTCATAAAGACCCAAAGTCTATACATCACAATGAACTTGTGTATACTTAGAAAAACAAATCTGAAGCTGTGATGCTTCACTATGGATTTTAAACTTTTACTATCAATTGCCATTTCATATACTCATCTACACACAAAGGCAAATAGAAAGAGAGAAAATAAAAAATAAATGACAGTTAATATTAGAAAAATAATTAGCTTATATCTTCTTTTTATGAATCTTTTGCCTTCATTCTACTCTTTCAAATCACCCAACAGTATCCTTTCTTGTTATTTTTTCTATGTATTATAGTACATCCATGCATACATTTGTCTATGCACATAAATACACACGTTATAGGGCATGGATGCACATATGAGAGAGAACATGTGGTTTTGTACTTTGAGGTTGGATGACCTTTCTGGGAATACACTTCTTTAGGACATATATTAAAGCTAACAAAATAATAATTCAAATACCAATAATAGGTCATATTTCATAAAACTCCCTTACATATAACCTAAGAAAAATTCAACTGGACAGTTCTATATTATTAATGGCATGTTAATCACAAATGAAAAATAATTCTTATTTCATGAGATTCCATATCTATACAAACTATGTATATCAGCCTATATTTTAGAGCTAAAATTGGTTGATGAAAATTATCTTATAGACACAAAAATTAATTAATAATTCTCAATGACAACTTACTTTCCCCAAGTTTTCACTTATTTATACAGTTTGTGTTTATTGAAGACATCGACTATAAACTTAATATAGTACATTAGAAATCTATCCAAGACAGAATTTCTCATAATCTCACATGTAACAATGTTGCCTAGTTTAAATAAAAATATTATATATAATTGTACATTATAATAACATGAGAATAATATATACCTTATGTGGGAAGTTCTTTATGTCTTTCTTTTATTGGTTAATGAATAAAGAAGATGCTTTGGCCTGTCATAGGACAGAATAGAGCTTGGCGGGGGTGGAGGGGGATCTAAACTGAGTGCCCAGAGAAAGAAAGCAGGGTCAGGGAGAAGCCTTGTAGCTGCTGTAGGAGACAGATGCTTCCACTGGAGATTGCTAAAACTTTGCCCGTGCCCGTAGGCCACAACCTCGTGGTGATTCACAGATTAATGGAGATGAGTTAATTTAAGATATAATAGCTAGCCAGAAATATACTTAAGCTATTGGCCAAGCAGTGTTTTAAATAATATAAATTTTTTATATTATTTAAATTACAAATTATATATATATATATATACATATATAAATTATTTTGGATCTGGGTGGAGCCTCTGCCAACAATTTGGTGTCCACTTTGTTCTGCTGGATTATATCTAGCCTAGTTTATTTGTTTGCTTGACTGTCATCTCATTGCCAGACAACTATGAAGAAAATTTTGATCTATTTTCATCTGACATAATATTGTGTTGTTCAACAGAAAAAAAATGTGGGGTCACAATAGCAAGGATGTGATCAGAATGAGGATCTTTTTCTATAGATACAAACTCTTTCTGGTTTGCCAAGAATTTCTTACATTGTTATTGTTCTATTCCTAATTTACTATATTTAATTTATTTGCCTTTTAGTCTATAATTTTATAAGCTATAGATTTCTGACCTCCGGATTAATCTATTTTTTCTTTTGTATTAAGAATTTATTTACATTTTTGTCTTTAACCACCTATAATTTCTTCTTCTTTATACATTACCAGCAACTGATTAATGAAAGTTTGAGTAACTGCAGCAGTTTATCTGTAGGTGTTCAGCTCATCTTTCTATTTTCAGCCTATTCTACCATTCGAGCCTGAACCGGGCCAGTGGTACCAGTTTGCAGGCTCTCAAATTCAAAGAGAACAGGGCAACTAGGCTTCCATTAAAAACTATAAGTAATTATATAATTTCCTTTCTTACACTAACCCCATTTTTTACCTATTCATGATTTCTGTTTTTCTATTTAAAAAGGAAGAGGAAGTATTTTCTCTGCTTTTTCTGTTTTCTGTTATCTGTCCTTTAAACCAAGGGAGGTGAGTTTGATATGGTTAAGTGAGCACCTACATTTATAACCAGAATTAGTTATTTCTTATTGTATTAACTAGACTGTACCCTCCACACAGAGTGGATCTTTGATTACTGCATTCATAAGTTCTCTTTGACTGTGGATGAGAACTTTGCCATGCATATAACTAGGCTTCAGTAAGTGTCACAACTGAAAAAGTGAAGGAACGCTTCAAAAATAGACACCCAAACAATATAAGTCTCCTGCTAAGGAGTCCACAGATTTTCAGTCAAAGCACAAGTTTGAGATGAAATGACTGAGTAGTACAGACAGATGAATACTAATCACAGACTCGGTTTAATTGCCCAGTTAGTTGACAACAGATTTGACATTTGCTCAATTGTAATCCTTTCCTAGGCTAATTCTTTGTCTTCTTCAAGGATCTGAGTCATGCTGTCACAGTCCTGCTATGAACTAGGCGGTTAATCTTCCTTTTATCATAATAGTGTGAGAAGTCAGAAGATTGTTTTTTGTGTTTTTTTTTAATGTGCTCTGGCAAATTTAGGGGTACAGTACAGACCCTGGCAGTGTAAAATCTGGTGTTTTTCAGTCTTAGAAGATAGTTAGCTAGGTTATATTTGCGTCAGTCTCCTGTCAGCTAGCTCTGTATCCTTATATTCTTGAGAAAACACACATGTGCTACTATGAGATACTTTGCCAGAGTGAAGAAAACAAGACAGGTAAATATTTTCCTCTAGTTGTTCACTGTAGTATAAGAATTTCTCACTAGTTTTAATCTGCTGTTTGCATGATGAATGTGCACTTATAAGAAACATCCATTATATCACTACCCTCTATATTATTCTTAAAGAATTCTGATTCCTAACATAATTCAGGACATTAGACTAATGGTTATATAACTCAGTATGATGTATAAAATCTGATTTTTATTGCACATGGTAATTAATAAATATTTGAAGCATTAAAATATTTGAGCAGGCTAATCTTTTTTGAGAAATGGTACTACTCTGAATATTTCTCTCTGGGTGTCACTAGTTTGAGAGGAAAGAAATACATCATATCATAGATATATAGACAGACAGACAGATAGAAAATGACATATATCATGCTTTTAAAAAAAATAAGTGTATTCCAAGAGTAGAATCTTTATTGGAATATATGCCAGGAGTTCTGGGCTTTGATATAATCCACACTTTCTTGCCTTAGGAATTGTTAGGTTTTCTATTCCTTTGCATCTGTATGGGTGAATATGAAATCAGATTTCTTCTGTAAAGGAAAGAGTGAAAAACTTCTGTTTTCCTGAGAAAGTACCAATAAAGTCACAGTGTATCCATTTCACTTCTCAGCCATCTAGTACTTAGATCCGGGGATATAGGTGTCACATTTTGTAAATAACCAGTTAGCTTTCTCTCTGCCCGCAGAGTCAGCATTAGTATCGCTAGCATCCTGACTATGGCTATTCTTAATGACTCTTGCAATGCTTATGGGTAAAACCAATTCTCAATTATCACTCTGGTAATTGGAGCTTCATTTTTAGCATAAGTGAAAACAATAGGAGGTCTAATCCTCACTGTGCAGAGAACCCCAGAGCATCTTCACTGCGTCCTTTTTATTATTTGACCTTCATTTTATTTAAAAATCTTGTTTTGATTTAAAAAATTTCTCTGGTGCTAGAATAAGTCTATTGCATATTCATTAATTTACTACAACCTTATCATTTGTCATCCCTCATCCTTAGTGCTGTGTATCTGTAAATATTTCTCTAAATTGAAGCTGTATGAAAGACAGAAACTTTTGAGATATGGGAAACTAATGAATGTTACAAGCCTCTTTCTAGGAACTTAGGAGACTCACTAGGACCCCTCACCAAGAGTATAAAACCAATAAGCATTTGTGGTGAGATTCTCTGTAGTCGCGAGTTTATCAAGTCCCTGAGGGTTGTAGGTTTTATGTTATCATCTACAATTGGTATAGGCATTTTGGTTTCCACCATGCCCAAAGAACCACTGGTGATCCACACTCCTGTTAGTAACCCTAATAAACTCATTTTTTCCCAACAAGCTATACATGGCTGTAATCATTTTAGCCATCAGTGCCCTGAGGTGAATAGACTTTTTTTTTTTCATTGCATCCCTGGAAAAAATACCCAACATTGAATTATTCCCTCCTCAATATTTAATGTTACATTATCTGATAGACTCTCTTCCCTTGTGCCATTCTGATAGTTGCTTATTTTTTTACTGTCCTTAGTAGTTCTACAAGTATGTACCTTTGACATTCTCTATGACAGATATTAGGACTACATTTATTTTAAGTGTTCTGTCTGTCTGTAGACCATGAATTGCTTCAACTTTGTTGATAGTAAAAGCTTCAATTATCTTGAAAATAATGTACCCCAATGCAGTATATCAAGCCCACTCACATTTGTTATATATTTTCATATAAATGAGTATAATTGTTTGTAATTGTGCTACATTTTTGACTTCTAATAAGGAGAGTTATTTCTTTAGTCTAACTGCTAAGGCTTCTGTCTGAGTGCTGCATCAGGCATGGTTCACATTTCATCAAGAGAGGAAATAATTTACTATGATTAGCATTGCCCTTCCAGCGGTAACCACAGAAGTGCTTATAAATACTTAATTGTCCATGGAGATATATGCAGGAGTATGTAGGGGAAAGGAAATACACAGCATTTAGAGAACTTGACAGCCACTTGCAAAATGTGGACTCAGACAAGTTAGACCAGAAGCAAGGTGGAAGCCAGGATATTTTGTTGACAGAATTCAACCAAGCAAAATATGCATCTCGTACTACTATATGATTTAATTTTTTCTTAGACTCTTTTATTGCAAATTTTTCAGAATTATTTTAATCTGGGGTATGTATGTAGTAATACAAGTATTATCAAACCCAAGCAACACAACAGTGAAACACAACTCCCATGCATATAAACTTCCCTTGTCTGAAATGTTTAAAATGGATACAAATATACAACAAGCATTGGCAAATTAGTAACTGACCTAGGTTTGATACTAAGAATGATCCTTAACAACAAGAAGTATCCATGCACACCTAAGAGTGAAATTAACACTTCATTGTATGACATTACCTTGTTTTAAGGTATTTTAGGATGCAAACTCTAAATTACAATAATTTCTTATTAAACCAGGAGAAACATCTTTTGTAAAATAAGATTTTTATGCTTCATAATGGATGTACTGACATCATCCCAATTATTTGAACTGGCTAGTAATTGTCCTTTACATAGCATCAGCACGAGCTTGTCCTTAAGATGCATATGTTTTGTTAATGCTAAGATTAGCTGATTAATATTGATGGCAGCTGAGGCCAGTGGCTAATGTCTGACATCTGTTTGGGAAATCAGTGTTCCAATTCAGGAGGTTGGCATTTCTATTGAGGTTAGAGTGAAGGGTTAGTGTGTAAGGAATTATGATCAGGGTTCTGTGTATGGATGAGTTTAGGAATGGGGACACGATCTCTTTCGCTTATGTTCATCTCTGTGTAATCCTGGTGTAGAGTAGCTTGTTCTGTTCTGTGTTAACAGAGAGGTCTTCCCCTCAGCTCCCGTGTGGCACACTCACAGTGGTCCATTATTTTGCTTGCTCTGTTCTGTGTTAATTGACTGATTGATCTCTTTTTCCTCTGGGTTGTAGGTCCATTCCTTGTTCCTATACAACATTTTTCCCCCACAGGAGACAGAGACAGTTTATTTTTCTATCAATTGTTTCTGCCATGAGTAGATAGTAGCATTCATTCAATGTGTGTATATGTGTGTGTGTGTGTGTGTGTGTGTGTGTGTGTGTGTTGAGGGGGGCATTCCATGAACTGTTTCTAGATGTTAAGATTTAATCTTGATAGAAAACCACATCAAAAGAAAAGAACTACATTTTGTCTTTGAAAGGAAAAAATTGAGAATATATGGATTTGTCCAAAGTTTAAATTTTTAGTAAATCAAAGCTATGAACAGTAACAAAAAATGATAAAATTCTCAGTTGTTGAGGCACACATATTGCTGTAATTATTAATTTTTGTATGGACTTTATTTAGGGCTTAAATTTCTGCTTTTCTTGGGAAGGAGAGGAAGGTTTGCCTGCTTATAGGGACTGAAGGAAGTGTTTTAACCACACACATTCAGAACTTTGGACAGCCACCAAAGAGAAAACACTATACAAATGAAGCTTAATTAAAATCAGTCTTCTTTTAATGTCTAATTTACTTCAAAAAAAAAAAACAAATAAGAAAAACAAATGAGCACAAAATCACCAAAACCTTGAAAATTCAAAATGTCTTCAAAACACCTGAAGCTATCCATGTTTACATCAACTGTCTTGTGCTCATGAAATTAATGAACCAGCAATCTGAATATTGTTTCCATAAAAACAGAATTCAAAGAAATTACAGAACTTAGACTCAGAAGTTTGTTAGCAGCTGCCTCACTCTTGACTACAATTAGACCCAACTCTTTTTGTCTGGTGGGAAGTAGCGAGATTTTATATCTAAGTATTATGTAACTTTTCTTGAACTCTATTGTGTAAATACTTGTGTTTTTGGAAAACAGTGTCTCAAATCTCAAATATATTCTAAATTTCTGAGTTAATCTTTCTAGGACACTGAATGAAGAAAGAAAGAGAGTCTCCTGTCACTAAAACAGAAAAGAGACAAGGTACATTAGTCTGTTCCACCCTCAATTCAGAGGCTGGTGCAGTCCCTCTCGAAATTAATACATGGCATGCACTTTCTGGTCACATGAGAGTTATTAATGCATGAGAATTGACATTGCCACATTTATGAATGCTACTTAAGGCAGCTTTAGCATTTTAGATAGTCCTGGTTATTATGGTCTGTAATTGAGCTCTTCCCGACTAAAGCACACACATCCATCAGGTTCATTATCCAGTGGGCACTCTGAGATTTGGTTGCTCTGTGACAAAGGCCTAAAGGCGAGGTCTTTAAGAAAATAATGCATAAGATTATTGCTCTAATGTGAATCTTCCCCTAGGAGATATTCTTGTTCAGTCTATACTAATTCACTTCTGGGACCCTACAGATACATCCTTGGCTCTGCTGTCAACTAAAGAGAGTACCAAATAGCACGATGTGAAAGAAGGAAAGGAAGAAATGAAATTAAGGAGATTTAGCAGTTTGGTATTTTGATTTTCGCATAGCCTGTGACAAATAAAAGTTATTTAGACGACAATAATGTAACAGATTCAAATGATATATTCATCAGTATGTTTTTCTTATATTCTTTACCATTTTTAATATTGCTAAATAATTAACATACTCATTCTCTGAAAATTGAAATAAAATAATCTAACGTGATTTTGACATCCAATCTGATTAACTAGATCAAAAACACAGGTTATGAGAACAGAAACTTCTATAACTGTTATATTTACTAAGGTAGTGTTTTGAATATTTTATTTAATCTCAAAATTAAACCATCAAGTCATACTTACAATTTCAAAATACGTAATGACTGGAATTGCAAAGCATGCTTTTTTTTTAGATGAAGGAAAACTAACACTTGGCTTGAAAGAACCCACAAATGAGAAAGATGAAGATAATTAATACAAACAGAAAAGTCTGCTCAGCACACAAATGATGGCAGCTTCTGGGGATGCTGGTACATGGGTAATCTCTTTCAGCAAAACGGATCAATTGTAACCAAATTTCAAAATGATTTATTATTCTTTTTAATACAAAGTTAGTTTCTCTGCAGATTTTTAATGTAGCAATATGTTATTGGCATAGGTTGCATTTGTAATTTAGAAGTATAATCAAAAGGAGAAAATGTTTCTCAATCTATATTTTATTAGCTACAAGAAAGCTCTTATAACAAGGTTTTGTTTCTCCTCACCTAGGTTGAACACACAAACAGACACACACAGAAACACACACACACTCACACACACACACACACAAATACACAAACATGCTTGAATTTAGTACAACTCAATGCATAAGAAAAGGTAGGTAATTTAGCAGCCAAATGAACTATAGTTGGTTTAAATATGAACCACTTTTTTTTTTTTTCCAGGAAAGTAACAGCTAAATTCTGGTAGTTTTCTGCAAAATACTTTTTTTTCTCCCTCAGCAGAATTAAGTGTTGTGTTTTAAAAGTATTGTTGAATAACTAGCCATTAAAATATTTTAGACATTACTCTTAGTGCTTTGGAGTTTCACTGAGTGGCTTCAAAGCCTCCAGTCTTGGAATCAAAGAAAGGGATCAGCAAGGGATGGAGCAGTTGCCTGTCTCACAGAGGTCTCTGGATGGGAAGTTACAGAAAAGAGCATTCAGCACAGATGGCTAAAAGGAAGTTAGTGTTTCTGGAATTAATTTAAATTGTTAGAATAGCTATTTGTATTTTAGCAGCATTCTTTGAGGATTCATATTTGAGATATCTATGAATGTAATTGCAAAATTGGGAAATAATTTGAATATTTATAGGGCTATCAGTTATCAAAAATCAATTCTTAAGACTAATTTGAATCACCACAAATGACAAAACAACAACAACAAAACACCACAAAATAAAAAATCTTCCCAGTCAATTTTTAATCTCTGTGTTATGATTTTTTTAAACCTATTTAAAGCTCTAATCTTTGTGAGTTCTGTACAGACTCACTATCATCTTTAGTATAGAGAAGAATAGCACAATTATTCACTTTCCATTTTAGAATAATTTTTTTCTTTTTGCTTGAGAAGCTATCGATGCAGTAGAATTTAATGACAGGGTTAAAAAAAAAATCCCAGCAACAGATTTTATCACAACAACACTCATTATCTCTTTCTCTCTCTCTTTGAACTCCTGGTGGGCAGTTTAGAGATCTGTCCAGTCCTTTCTTCTTTGTTTAAGTGTTTTTACATTCCAGTCATTGTGTAGTGAGAATTTGCAGGTGTTTCTCAAAGAACTTTCTCCCCTCTAGCTGGATGTGGAAAGGACAATGCAATTAATAACAGATGGCATGGGATGACCACGTCCTTGAGAGAATGCCTTATTGGCACCTCCTGCTAATTGTATCACATATAACACAACTAAAAGCATAATAAATCTGAACTGGGGACATTTTATGCAAGAGTTCCTCTCCTTTTCCAGACGGTAAATTGCTCAGCTCTTGAAATATCTATAACCTTGTGACACCCAACTTGCATTAGCTTAATTGCCTTTTTTCCATCTCCCTCCCCCTTTCCTCCCTCTCTCTCTCTCTCTCTCTCTCTCTCTCTCTCTCTCTCTCTCTCTTCTCCTCTTTTGATAATAGGGAGAAATGTAGTATTTATTTTCCTGCATAATTTGTTTTATCTGAAAAAAAAAAGCAGCTATGTTTTCTTATTTGTACAGAATTTAGTTTGACCTGCTGTCTTTTACAGGACATCTCTCTTTTAAAGGGCTTTTGAACATTTTCTTAGAAGAAATTTTAGGAAATAGTTTTTTCTAACTTATAGCATAGATCATTTAGCTTATAGATGAATATTTTAAGTATAACAATAGCTAAGCTATTTGATGTGTGTATGGCATACAAATAAACAGGCAGAGACCACTGCCTGCTTTGCACAATGGCCACAACACTAAATACCCTATGGCAACAGACAGGGTTGGGCTTTCATTCACTTAACACGTTAGTCTGCTGTCATTAATGTTTGTAAAGTCAGAGCTCTGTCACCATTAGAAGGGAATCCCCAGTCACTTTTATGCTCTTTTATAGGAATAAGTCAAAGAGTATTCTGAATTTAGTCTTCTTGCATACCTCTTTTTGTTTTTGGAATTTTAATTATAAACACACATGGGAATTTTAATTATATTATTATAAATTATATGAAACTAAATATGCATCACCATAATGAATTAGGAGTTGGAACTGTGCCTTGACTGACCAGAATGATAAGAGTAGTTTCTCTGTTCTAGAGATACCAATTTTAGCCTAGTAGCTAGTTCTCACAGGTGACAGGAACTTAGTGTTGTATCAGGTAGATGAATACTTGTTATACTGATCTCATAAACAAGCAAGTAGTCCGCATAAGAAATATTAGGAGGTAATGAAGAACAGCATATTTATTCTGCATTTTGATAATACTTCGGTCCCTTTTTTTTTCATTATTGTATATACTAAAAACATGCATGAATTAGGGCCTAAAGTGTAAAATTTTCATGCTTATGAGCCTTCTTTTCCATTCTCTGGGGAGAAAATGAGTAGTGTTGGCAAGATGTCTCACCAGTTGAACAGTCCCCCACAGCATCATGTAAAGTCTAGCTCACTGTCTGTAATATGAACCATGAGACATGGTAAGTCTCATTCTACGTGTGGTGGAGAAAGGGCCATCAGTGTGTCTCTGATCTCTGCTTCTGATCCAGGCTCTCAATCTTTATACAGTGGAAGCTGAAGACTAGAATTAATAGTTTCCAAATTGCCCCTTTGAACATGTTTGCCATATGGATACTCACTATGGATAGGTGAGAAAGTGGATATGAGAAGAACCATGAGCCACTGTTCTCAGCAATTCTACCATTATTTGTTAGCTTTATGGTTTTATAGAATATCGTAGAGCAGTGACTAAAATAAAATTATTACTGCTGAGGTTCTTTTGAAGTAGATAGTTATGATACATATATAGCACATATAGACACACCTCACTTAGTATGAACAAATGTTAATATTATAAATGAATTATCCTTGGTGTTTAAAACCAGTTTCCCCACTGCTTTTCCCCTATATTCTTTACTCTATGTGAATAATGGATAATATAGACATCAATATCAAGTGCCTTTGCAGTATATGTGTGCATGTGCTCAAATGTACATCCATTTGTAACTCTGGATTTTGGAGCAGAGTAGGAGAGGGCCCGCTTGTTCATCCCGGCTGCCCAGCTAGCTTAGCCCTGAAATAACCACATAGAAACTGTATTAATTAAATAACTGCTTGGCCCATTAGCTCTAACTTCTTACTGGCTAACTCTTACATCTTAGTTTAGCCCATTTCTAATAATCTGTGTATCACCACGTGGCAGTGGCTTACCAGCTAAGCTTTGGCAGCATGTCTTACTCTGGCCGCAGATCCACGGCTGCTCACTTCCTCCCAGAAGTTAGTTCTGTCTTCCCCCCTAAGTTCTACCCTAACAACAGGCCAAAGCAGTTTATTATTAACAAATAAAAGCCACACATAGACAGAAGGACCTCCTACACCAAAGCAGCGGAGTTATTTCTATAAACTAAGCAAATGATGGTGCTTGTGCTTGTTTTTTTTTTTGCCTTAATTTCATGTTCTTCTTCTTCATATATATATATATATACATATTATAATAAACATATATACATGAAAATTGTAATTGTTACCATAGTTTTATTATCACTTTGTTCAAAAAATAAAATCATCATATGAATTATAGTACTATTTGGTTTCCATATCATCTCCTGTACCCCTATCACAATCAAAAGCTTTATAGATGCAAATCCTAATTTCTAGTTCAACAGTAAAATATATTTATTCCATGTAAAAACAGAAAAAAGACTGTTGTGATATAAAAGATATGCATTATCACATATATGTATTCAAGATTATTCTTGACTTGGTTTCATTTGGCTGCTATGAAAAAAATACAATTATAACATGACACTATCTTAGAAAATATATAAAAGTCTTGAATGAATGCAGAGGCCTTCTTGTGATGGGAAAGAGATCTTATTCACCCTTTGAGCTTGGTACCTTAATAGACTTCCACAACTAATAGTCGAGAAGTCTTGGAAAAATAGATACCTTGAGAAGTACATAATTCTATATTTGTCTGCTCGACAGATAAAAGGTTCCTATTCGCTGAAATGTTTATAATATACATAAATGTTGACTAACTGTATAATTTGCTTATCTTTATGATTGTAATACTCGAATACAGAAAATTAAAGTGTGTTTTTATAAAGAGGGCTGATTGTTTGCCCGAATATTAGCATCAGTCCAGTATGGCGAATTTTAAAAAGTGGAGAAATAATAGTTTAAAAAAATAAGAGAGAGCAGCCAGAAACTGAGTATCTTCTATTTTGGTTCCAGGTGTCCTCTCTTTTCCCCAACTCATTTTGGATTTGTCTCTCATTTTGAACCTAAAATTATCTGGGTGCATACACACCTGGTGATATCTCACTTATATTATTGTAAATTATTTACGTCCCCGATTCTGGGTCATGAAGCAAGGGTGACAGAATAGTTTTACATAGAAACACTGGAATCATGTTTTATTTTAAGCTTCTTACACTGATCATTTTATTTACAGTGAAAGTATGTCCTACATTAGCTTCTAGATTTGAGCATCAGTCCAGCACCCAGGGTCAGACAAGCAACCAGAATCCAAGCTATTGCCAGGAGTGTTGCATCTCAGAGCTTTTAGAATTACTTGCATATTAGGATATGCTAAGAGCATAGTGTTTCATTATACTAACATACGTTCATTTTATTAAAATACCTTGAAATTGCTTTTGTTCTGGTTCTCTTTCAAAACAACAGTGTATGTAGTGGGTGCTGGTCTATGAAAAAATAGTCTTGGTACAAGGTCTCTATGATACTTGGGTCTTCGGCTATAGGCAGTGAATTCAGACTACAATATGATTTAATAAACATTGAAACTTTGCATGTGTTTAAGTATAGTTGCCCCAAGTGCACACTGGTGGAGCAATTCAGAAATGAAGCTCTTACTGACATGATCGCTATTCTGTCGTGAGCCTTTCACTACCTTCCCACTTTGCTGCTTTAAGAAATGAGGTGGGTTACGCAGAACCAATGCTATAGTGTTTGACTGCAACCCTAATTAGCTCACAAAAACTTTCTTCACTAATACATATTTTGGTTTCATGTAATTTATTACATAATCTAGTAAATTTTATTCATATCATTACCAAAAATAACCTCAATGGTTGATTTAGTTTGGGACACAGAAGTGACACAGTCTGAGTGTCTCACCTCATCACAATAGGGTTGTGTGTGTGTGTTTCGTTGGTCTTAATACTGATGTTAATGTCTTCTGTTGTTACTGATGGGTACACACTTTGAAATACAAAGGAAAGTGAAAAAGCAAACTGTTACATTATTTACTAGTATTCAAGTATCAACAATATTCCTAAAACATTCTTGTATTATTTAAACAGGAACTTTTCATCCCTAAAGAAACAATAAAGCATTTTTAAACTTTACTTGTGTGCTATAGTTTTGCTGGGCATATGACAACCAAGGGGGGCTGGGTTGCCAGAAAGCATGCTTTTTGGCTGTCTCCATCCTTACATGTAGATCTAAACTCAGGGTTTCCTTTCAATCATTTCTTTTTCTTCTCCCTAAGAAAACGGCAGTACTTTTTAGAAGCTCCTTGTCATGGATACATGCCTGCTCTGCTCTGCGAAGCCTCACATAGCTCCTGGTTTTATTTCATTAGCTTTTGCAATTGTCTGCAGTGACTCATATATGGACAACAAGCTCAAACAAAGTCACGTCGTTGCATCAAACCGACAAACATTTTGAAGGAGGCGTGAGGGATATGCAATGTCATATTGACAAGCTGCACTAGAGGGCAAGAGAGAGAAGAATTCCAGCATTAGCCTGAGTACTGCAGCAAATACAAAGGCAAGCTAACACACAGCACACTCACCCTTGGGAGGTTAGTAAGGAAAACCTGGTTAAGTGTCTTGAAAATGTGTTTTTATTTCAAGAATAACAATGATTTCGCAAATCAGGTAAACAACATTTTCAAATCTATCACAAACGAGAACAATACTTCACAAGGCAAAACTTCACAAACACACACACACACACGAAACAGAATTTTTAACTTTAACTTTTCTGTCAACAAATTCTCAAAGAAAATAGGTTCAACAAAGAAAAGAACCTTTACTATAAAAATCATAATCAAGAAATGTTACGTTGTTTTGTCTCTGAAATCTATTAGTCATCCGGCTGTCTCTCATTGTCTCTGATGAGATTTAGGATTAGAAAATTAATGCTATGGGTCACTGTGTCATTGAGCCAAGCACTCTGATGACCAGAAAATGATCTTTTTATGACAGGTATGAATTCACATGGCTAGCAAGGGCATTTCCATGGGATATTTCAATGCTTACTTATTTCTCTGTCTTTCCTCTACTGAACCTGCAGGCTGAAGAAGGTGATGAACCTTCTAGAGGTCGAATCATCTGCTTGTTTGAAACTGCAGTTAGAATCATAAGAAACATTTCTTCTTTGGAATAGTGAGATCTCAACCCTTCTCTGCCATCCCATGTTTCTGTGTAATGTGTAATGGTTGGAAAGGACCCTTGTCATTGTAATTACAGCTGGGAGAGAACTTTTGAAGAATTTCTATTGGGTTTAGTTGAAATGTGTACTGTAAACGTGTAACCATCATGAGGATGCTGCATTTAAATGACGATTGATTGATTTCTGTGTAAAATGTGTAAAAATGGTGACTATTGTGTAGAAATACGAGGAATAGCAAATGTGTTTGCCAAGGAATTTCATTACTCTTGAGGAACAGTGTGAAGAAAATGAATGTTTATAGTAGCATACGAAGAGAGATGATTAGAATAAAAAGGATTAATAAACATTAGATATTTATAGTGAGTAGAATGGTTTAAGTCTGTCCGTAGTACGTACTATATATACTTATACTCATGAATGTAAGAAATGGTTGTCTGACTTTATCTCCTATTTTACATGTATATGCATAAACAATATTCATTCCTTAATAGTTTTTGAAAAAAAAATAAAGTTAAAAAAATAGCTGCCTTCAAATTGTAGCACTTAACGAAATTGACATGAAAAGTGTGATGTGGATATGTTTGGAATGATATTGAATCTTTTTCCAGGCATTGTTTTCTAGAAACCATAGCTCCACAAAGTAGACCATACTTAAAGTGAAAGCCCACCACAGTAACAGAAGAGGAAATGATCCCTCGAAAAAATAGAAAAGTCAAGTTCTATTTCTCTTTAACTACCAAGAACCCCTTTCTCTTGTGTAAATTACCTCTGGCAGTGCATGATGAAAACCTGAGGAAGTCCTCAGGGAGTTGGCGTGGGGAGGGGAGTGTTGCTTTTAACAAATGATGCAAGCTGAATTGGCTTACAATGCAAATTAGCTTCTGGGTATATTTACTGTTCCCTTTGGCACCTGAGCTCCATTCTCCCAGAAGAGGAGAGGCACACAGAGCTTTGGCAGAGGAAAAGAAGCATTAGGATTCCTAGAAGGTTTAGGCCACCCTGAGAATGAGTTCTCTGGGGTAAATCTATGGGCCTTGCACCAGGATGCCTTCCAAGGCATAAAAGACAGCTACCATTTACCACATTACAGAAATATTTAAATAATCTAAAAGTTATTTCTATCCTTGAAGAAAAGAATACAGGAGGAATTGAAAACCAGAATTAAAAGAAGAAACCATCTCACAAAATGCAGCAAACACTGTATTCAGCCTTACTTTCTGGTCACATACACAAAGGATGCAAAAGGCAATAATGTGGAGCTACCCTGGTGCCCAACAGCCCCCCAGAAAGCCTTGTGCACTACTCTTGCGCATGTTCAATCCTGCAGAGTGATAGAGTGGAGCCATTCTCAGGCTAAATACAATGAGATTCAATATACGCAAGTTCTGAAAGCAGGAATCAATTATACTTCTAACCAGAAAGATCAAGTCTAAAGCGTAATCATCTTAGTAAAAGCGAGCCATTTGTCAAAGTAGACTTATGGATAAAGAGTTAAAGTCTCCTATTTCTGTGGTGGTCATGCTTCTGATTTTAAACATTAGATCACAATTCTGTTTGAAATGTAAAAACTTGAGGACTGGAGACACGGTACATCACTTAAAAGCACTTGAGATTGCTGCAAAAGATCTGGGCTTAGTGTCTAGCACCCTTGTGATGGCTCACAACTTTTTGTAACTCCAGATCCAAGGTATCCAGTGCCTTCCCTCAGCCTCTGCAGGCACAAGGTGCACACCTGATGCAATACATACATGCAGGCAAATACTCATGTACAGAAAATAATAAAGTTTTAAGCAACAACAACAATAACAACAAAGATTAAATGAAACATCCAAAGCATCTACATTCTTCAGTGAAGAATACAGCGTGCCTTAATATCCCCTTCTTTTTATGGGTAGAGGTATGCTTACACATAAGAATAATATATTTTATATATTTTACTCTCCTCCCTTCTTTACTAAAATAACCAAGAACCTGTTATCTACCAAGCAGAGTGAATAGAACTTTTGATACATCCTTTCACTTGACTCTCATCTGGATACAGAGATAAGAAATCACAGCATCTGCAGTTTATAGCTGTGAAAGCTGAGACTCAAAGCATCAAAAGATTTTAGTTGTCACAACTGGCATGAGCCTAGCCAGGCGTTACACAGTTTTTCTCCGACACTCAAATCCATGCCCTTTCCACCAGACCTATGTGAACCTTATTGTTATATATTGTGAAATCCAGCCAACCAGTGTTCCTTTGCCATGATTAAGTGTTTAATATGTTTGAACGTTTAAGTTTTCACTAATGCTAGTAGGTCAAAAGTTAATTATGTGGAATTAAGTTGATTTTTTAAAACTTTGATCAGCAAAACAAGTAACAAACTTTAGTTCTGTAGTTCAGTGGGCACTATCTGACACTACTGATTTTAAAAAGGTAGAGAAAAAACATATTTTTCCTCTTTGCAGAATCATAGAAACATAATATTTTTCTTGATATGCATATAACGGCAGAAAACTAACAACTTCAAATACTTGGGTGTTGTTTGTTTTGTCAAGTTTAAACATGCAGGATTAATAGTCTATCCAGGGTCTAAACATGTAGCCCACAAGCAATCCAATAAGAGGTTTTTGATTATTATGTTAATAATAAAAGCAATGAAAAGTATTTCAGATTTGCCATTACACCCCCTCATTTACCACAGCCCCCTTTTCCCACCGTAGAAATACCACAAAATGCAAAGCAAGGGGTGAGACACAAGCATGAGACTTACTACATGCTGGGATCTATGTGAAGTCTTTGTTTTGTCTGAATGCAGACAGTCAGTATTATTTTACCTCAGGGCTAAGGTAGGTGAGCATAGGAAATCCACAGCCACGCTCAGTCTGCACAGATGGGAGAGAGCAACATTCTCTGCTCCATGCAAGACTCTGTCCTCAGAGAATTAGCATCTTCCCACTGAGGCTGAAAGTAAAGCTGAAACCAGGGAGGAATGTCAGCCTACCTTTTTTTACAACCTGGACCTGTCTGCCTCAGGGTGGCACCACCCTCAGACAGCTGAGCCAGGCCAGGCCAGGCCAGTCATTACTCAAGAAAAATGCCCAATGGAAATCCCCACAAGTCATTTGATGGAGACAAGTTGGGCTCCCTTCCTAGGTTACTCAAATTTGTGTCAAACTGACAAAATTTAACCAGCACACTTCTCCACCCTCCATTCATGCACCCTAGGTTTCCGTGTGTGTGTGTGTGTGTGTGTGTGTGTGTGTGTGTGTGTGTGTATGGTCTTTCTTTTTTTTTAAATATAATGTTTATTGAAAAACAAATTTTCTGCCTCCTCCCCGCCTCCCATTTCCCTCCCCGTCTCCTTTTTCCCCCCTTCTCCCTCTCCTCTCCCCTCCCCCCACTCCTCTCCCCCTCCCTCTCCAGTCTGAGGGGCAGTCAGGGTTCCCTGCCCTGTGGAAAGTCCAAAGTCCTCCCCGCTCCATCCTGGTCTAGGTAGGGGGACATCCAAACTGGCTAGGCTCCCATAAAGCCAGAACATGAAGTAGGATCAAAACCCAGTGTCATTGTCCTTGGCTTCTCAGCAGCCCTCATTGTCCGCCATATTCAGAGAGTCCGGTTTTATCCCATGCTTTTTCAGTCGCAGTCCAGCTGGCCTTGGTGAGCTCACAATAGATCAGCCCCACTGTCTCCGTGGGTGGGTGCACCCCTCGTGGTCCTGACTTCTTTGCTCATATTTTCCCTCCTTCTGCTCCTCCTTGGGACATTGGGAGCTCAGTCCGGTGCTCCAGTGTGGGTCTCTGTCTCTATCTCCATCCATCTCCAGATGAAGGTTCTATGGTGATATGATAGATATTCATCAGTATGGCTATAGGATAGGGTCATTTCAGGTTCTCTGTCCTCAGCTGCCCCAGGAACTAACTGGGGACATCGCCCTGGGCACCTGGGAGCACCAAATCTCTTGCCAACCCTAAGATGGCTCCCTTAATTAAGATGTGTGCTTCCCTGCTCCCCTATCCAACCTTCCTTTATCCCAAACATCCCGTTTCCCAAGTTCCCCCAACCTCCCCTTCTCACTTTTCTCTCCCCATCTCCCCTTACCTCCCTCCCACCCCACCCCCAAGATCCCATTTTTTGCCCGGCAATCTTGTCTACTTCCCATAATCAGGAGGATAGCTATATGTTTTTCTTTGGGATCACCTTCTTATTTAGCTTCTTTAGGAGATCAAATTAGACTCACTGACCTTTATTTATCTCTAGAAACCAATTATGAGTGAGTACATTCCATGTTCATCTTTTTGAGTCTGGGTTACCTCACTCAGGGTAGTGTTTTCTATTTCCATCCATTTGCATGCAAAATTCGAGAAGTCATTGTTTTTTATGGCAGAGTAGTATTCTAATGTGTATAAATTCCACACTTTCTTCATCCATTCTTCCATTGAAGGACATATAGGTTGTTTCCAGGTTCTAGCTATTACAAATAATGCTGCTATGAACATAGTTGAACAAATGCCCCTGTCATATGATCGGGCCTCTCTTGGGTATATTCCCAAGAGTGGCATTGCTGGGTCCAGGGGTAGGTTGATCTCGAATTTCCTGAGAAACTGCCACACTGTTTTCCAAAGTGGTTGCACAAGTTTGCATTCCCACCAGCAATGGATGAGGGTACCCCTTTCTCCACAACCTTTCCAGCAAAGGCTATCATTGGTGTTTTTGATTTTAGCCATTCTGACAGGTGTAAGATGATATCTCAGAGTTGTTTTGATTTGCATTTCCCTGATCGCTAAGGAGGTTGAGCATAACCTTAAGTGTCTTTTAGCCATTTGAACTTCTTCTGTTGAGAATTCTCTGTTCAGGTCAGTGCCCCATGGTCTTTCATTTTAGTTTTAAAACTCTTATGAATGCATTCTACCTAAGAATTCTGTTATTGGCTTGCTAAATATTTGAAATATTTTGTTAATATTTAACAATATGGCAAACAATGAACCCCCCCACTTAAATGCAGGCCTGTCTATTTTATTTAGACAAAATACTTGCCTTTTAAGGCACATAGGGTGTTGTCATCCGATCCTCAAAGTTCATATTGGGAAGTGCTGTCTTCTGGACTCACCCAAAACCACGACAGGAATTTCTTGTGGAATGATGAGGAACAGACAATCTGATTGGGTCGGAAGAACATGACACAGTGCAATCAGAAAATTAGTACAGCCCAAATTAAAGTCATAGAATATGATAGATTTTATAAGAGTCCAAATAGGACTGGGAATTGACCTGAACTGGTGACTGTTTGATGAGAAGGATCTATCTTGTCTCCTGGTTTAAGCAGTGTTGAAAAGGAGGAAGTGGAAGAGACATGATTGGTAGGATAAGATGCCAGTCCAAAAAAAAAAAAAAAAAAGACTGTTAGTTGTTGTGATTTATACAGGTCAGTGATTTTATTAGAAGCTGAAATAGTTTTAAAACAACAAAACACACACACATACAAACACATACACACACATACATACACATACATGCACAGACAAACACGTACAATACATGCAACACATGCACACACACACCCAAATGCCACAGTGAAGCTCCTGCAGTGTGGAAAGGAATGTGGATAACTTAATCATTAATTGGTAAGGATCCAACTACGTCACTAAATTAAGATGCTAAAAAGACACACTGTTTTTCTTCCAAACATCGGGCTTTCCAAGATGGTTTCTCTACCATCCATACATTTTTTTCAGCTGCAGACTAAATATTTTAGTTATGATAGGTGACAAGCATCTGTAATGCTAAAACTGCTGCAACAACCTGAAATGATCAACCCTGAAGAAAACTGGCTGCTGAGGATGTTTTCAAATTTCTATTATGGGCTCATGCCAACAAAGATTGCATTACGCTTATAAATATATTAATCAAGAAAAGAGGTGTTGGATAGTGATTCATTCAGAACTCAGTCTTGTGATCCATTTGAGACATCCTGACAATTTTAGAGGAAACAGAAACATGTCTCCTGTTAACTATTTTCTTGACTAATTTACTGTATTCCTCATTCCTGCTTGACTATCCTTTTTTTTCCTATACTTTTTTTTATATTACATTCATGCATGTATATCAAGTTGGGTGATCACTGGTACCTGCAAGTATGTGAAATGGGTGTGTGATCTCAGGCTAATCCAGCCTTTTGTTGACCTTACCTCTCCCTTCAGTCCTGAAGTATACCTTCTAGGCATTAATCTGCAACATTCAGTAGAAACTTTGCTTCTATACAAAGCAAACACTCTCTCATTGTCAAATCAGCTTGCAATGTGACTTTAGTATTTCTCTTCAAAGGCCTAGAAACTGAAGTTCTGAATCCTAACATTGTACAGTCACTATGAGACAGAGTGCACTTTTGACTATGGGATTGACTGTGCAATGTGCTGTAGTCTTCTATCTCCTCTTGATTTCTCCTTTAGCAAATAAGAAAATAAGAATGTGAGAAGAAAATGTTCACATCAATTAATTGAATGAGATAGAGATATTTAAATGAAATCTTTCATACCCTGGTTTCCTATAATTATTGATAACAGTGAAGAGTAATTAAAACACACTATACAGATTACTAATTTTGGAAAATCCTACTGAACAGTGACACACATTGATAATAAACTTAGAAATTGATTTTTATTTCAAGAAAGAAAATATGCCCAGTGCTACCCTTTTCAGAAATAATAAGTAAATAATAAAGCTTCATAATTGTAATAAAAAGTAGAGAATACCTTTTATATTCTGCAAAACATACTTTACTATGCCTTAGAAGAAATCATAGGAAAAAGTTTCAGCCATTTTTTTTCAAAGTCAAGCCAACAGTCTAGCCAATCATTGATTCATTTCATGTAAACATGATAAGTAGGAACATAAACATCCCAAGACCAGAAAAATGCATACAAACTGTTTCCTTTTTCTCATGACTATCCTCCACTCCAGTTCTTGGATTTTAATGCATGAAATTAAATGTATTAGGCCTATATCAGTTAGATATGTATTACATTTCTTAAAATAACCGAATAGGATGCTGGGGCCTTGATACTAATAAAAACTCCCTTCCAAATGTACTGCTGTCAATAACTAACAGTCATTAACATTGATCTGTTTTTCTTCAAATGCATGTTTAAAATGAATTCTCACAGATAAGTTAGGCAAGTGGAATTGACAACAAACTTAGCCAAAGGAAAGAGCATATGTGAAAACATTTACATGGAAATGCCTTAAATGATGCTGACAGGCATTAGAAAGTGTTCTAGAAAATCAAGTTTTCTTATCTCCAGGTGGAAAAGCTACAGTTTTGCTAAATGCCTCTCATACAATTTGACATTTGAAATGAAAACTATTTCAACAAAACCACATTCCAGAAAAAAAAAAATAAATGGAACATTTAAAATGCTGTCTAATGTGCCGAACACATTGTCCCCTCGCAGAGACTTCTGTTGAAGCTTGGTTGTGTGTGATGAAAAAAGCAATGTCCAGAATAGAACGAAGAACTAAATACTAGCAAGGTGGAAGGAGAGAAGAATAAAGAAACAATGGGAATACAGACACTCTGCAAACAAACTCTCATCTTGAACAGTTTTCTTAGTTTCATAGCATCTGCTTACTTGTTATATTTGATCATGACTAAAATGGTCTGGTGTATTATCCTGAGATCTAAGTGGATTTGTCTAATGTTGGAATGATTTTCAGCAATGTGTTATCTACTAATGATCGTCTTTTTAACTTAAACCTCATCTGGAAAGCAAATGCCAACAATACCTAGTGCCTTGATCGTGTCTGTGCTTTCAGATAATTCACTTAATTAAGCTTAATTAATCTTTACAACACCTCTGTGAGGTGGCAAATTGGTTAGAAGTACTACTCCATATTGACATAATTATGAAATATGTATTTATGTGTGTATTTAGAGAGAAGAAATATATAGAGAGGAGAGAAGTAAAGAGAGAGAAAGAGAGAGCGATTAAAAACATAGTAATATTTTACTTCTTAAACTTGCTATGGCTTCAAATAATAACACCTTGCATCACAAAACATACCAACAGTGAGTATTTTAAAGTATTTTAGTGCCATAAATGCTGGTTCTTTAAGAGAGTACCATGCATTCTCAGGTTTCAGTTCCCTTATTTGGGTGCAGAGTGCACCTGAAGATGGAACGAGCAATGGGGAACATTTTAGTCTAGGGCCTAAGAGGCCCCAGATTCTGAGTTTTTATCATTAACTACCTGTCCGAAACCTACCTCGAAACCTATTTTTCCTTAGTTATGAAGTCGTGCTGATGTTGCCTGCATAATCTGGACCACATTGGAGGGTTAAGCTGCAAAGGCATATGTGAGAATGCTTCCGTCCCTTAAAGCATTTTTTTTCAAGTAGAAATTATTTTATAAAATCAAAAATGACTCATATGAAAATGCATTTCTTTGAACATAAATGTAGAATATACAGGGCTTGCATTTTAATGTGTCAACTTACCATTCTAAATGTTTTTTACAATCAGTAAATGGAGAAGTTGCTGATGGCCATGTATGTATACAATGAGTGTTGTAAAAATGGGATGTTAGCATTGATGCAGACATTAATAATGAGTTTGTTGTGATTGGGTTGCCCTAGAAGTCCTTTTCTGGACTTGTACACTGAAAAAAAGAAGCACAGGATGAAATTTCTTCTACACAGAGGAGATGCTGACAGATGTTGAGGGCTTTTCAAATATTCAGTTTTTGTCTCTACCTGAGACCCACTGAACACCTTGCATCTTCGTCTCAAGCTGGTTCTACTCACAAGCGTCTTAAAACCTCCGATGAAGACACTGTTTCAAGGCATTTTGTGATAATCCTTTACCCAATTAACTTTCTGCCTCAGTCTAGTTCAAGTCCTCAACTTTTTGCTTAGATAAACTCACCTGCTACCTTCGTCTTTTACCCACATTAGCCTACTCTGAGTGTCCCCAAATGCCAACTAGATTGCTTGTTCTTCCACCATTTGTGTTATCGGCATGCATCTTTCAAGGAGGAAATTGTAGACCCCAGTATCCAGTTAGCTTAGTCGCTCACGGCCTTTGCTCTTTGTTCATGCTCTCAACAAAGAGGATTTTCAGTAACATCTGTTAAAATTTCTCTCTCTAATCAATTATTTGATCCATTATTAACACATTTTATTGTTCTAGCTGGCACTTAACACCATCAGATATGCTATTTATCAATTCACCTGCTTATTCATAATTTCTGCATCATAATTTCTTTTGGCAGAAATACTTTTTACTTGCTTGTTCATTCTGCTATGTCCAATGCCCAGAGCAGTGCCAGGCATGCAGGACGCATTGAGTATTTGTTGAACAAAAACATTTTCAAAACCTTTTCTTGAGATTTCAGTGGAAAATAAGAAGACATGACAGTACTAGTGTGTTATGGAAAGTACTGAATCTACATTCAGAGTTCAGTGTTATGATTTGACAAAGCAGGGAAAATAGAAAATAGCCTCTCTCTCTCTCTCTCTCTCTCTCCATGGCAATTGTCCAGGATTTTATTGAAGGGTTAATGTGCAGTGATATATAAGCTTTATCTGTAAGAGAGATTAACTGGATTTTCATACTCTTAGCTCTCTGGTAAACTAAAATTATGGAAATTTCCTAATGCATTACTGGCTCCTTAAATATATCCCACAAATGGTCCCAGCTGTGACTGCTTTTGGCTGAAGGATTCTAAATTAATGGTGATAATGTAGAGCAGTCTGTACAGTTGGGAGGAAGAAGCCAGTGGGAACATGCAGGACTGTGTGCTAGGACTGCCTTTATGTAACACCTTTGTTAATGGTCTGGAAGGAAGAGTGAAAATCTCATTAATTATACTCACTGGTTTACTAAATTGGAAGGTGCCATTGACACCAGGGAGGAGAGGGAAAATGAGCGGAGGAATTGAAAGGAGTCAGACAGTGAGTTGGATTTCTGACTATAAGCTCAGATTTAACACCAGGGTTCTATTTAAATAATTCTTCATACGGATAATAGCCCATTTGGTGGCCATTATATATAGTATTTTTTGTGCCTAATTTCAAAATTTTTGGTATCAAGAGTATGTCATTGGCAGTCTGTACATCAACTCCTTTAATGGACTGATGGACATCATTTGAAGTAAGGACCAAATATCATTCCTAGGGGATTCTATGGTGGTAGTCATCAGGAGGAAAAAAGACATCACTCTGAAGTGGCTCTTGCTATGAGAAGGTATATTCTGAAGTCAGTGAAACAACAATTTTGCATTGGAAGGATTTGTGCTTCTGACCTCATATTTTGACTCAAACTTGATGGCTACTCTTTGAAACCCACAATAAATTTTTGATGAAATACTAGGTTAAAACCTATATATAGCCACAAATGGTCATATATTAGCAATTTCTGTGGCTGAAATAATCATCTATCTCACAAAGGACTGTTCCTCCCTGAAAAAAAAAAAGCCTCTTATTTACAGGGGTGCCTGAACTTCGGGGCAGATGTCAGAAGCCATAGTAATCATGAATACAACACTGATTTTGCTGAGTACTAGGAAGAGCACTTCTTGTAGGAATTAGCAGCTGAACAAGAGAGATGAAAAAACAATTTTCACCACTGTCCTAGAAAACTCATTTCTAGTTGAGAAAGACTTAAGGATTTCTATAAGTATTTGTGTTTCCAAAATGAAGATATGTAAGGTCAGATATTCAATTTACAATATGTATTTTCATGTTCATATTTTGCTTCAGGCTAATGTAACCCATAAATATAGCTTTTCTGTTTATAGTATAATAGGGAAGGAATTCTGAAGTTTTCAGGGGCTCTGTGGTGTGCTTCGCTGATAATTGTTTTGTTGTCCTGCATGCTGCCTGTAGGAATTAAATAACAACAGATAAGAATCTCACACAGGAGCAGCAACTTTGAAGAATTCAGTATCAAGCTGAAAGTTTGGTATCCTTCATTTCTGTTTGAGCTAACATGTGTACACATAGATATTTAGCAATTGTGCCTATACTTTCTAGGACTTCTGAAAACCTACAGATCTGAGCACAGAGACCCAGTAAGCCTATCACTTTTGACATTCTGTTGCCTTTATGCAGCAAAAGAAAAGATAAATGCGTGCATATTAGGGTGCCAAATTTCTATTCCAAATGTCAGTTTCTTCACACTTCATGTGATGAGCATCAATGAACACATCTGTCTCTCCCAGTGACCTTACCTATAAAATAGAATTATTTTAGATTCTCGTAACTGAATTTCCCTCATCTAATATTCTATCTGCTGTAGGATATCAATATATTTAGTGCAATATTAGATACTCCTTACATTATTTCAACAAGTTTTGTAACTGCAGTGACACAAATATTGACCAACATGATAGCAAATAATTATTACTCAATGATAATGATTTGGTTTGAGAGGCCATGCATTGAGATAAGTACTTTTAATGAGTTTATTTTTTTAATCTGAAATATGAGGTTTATTTGGTGACCTACCTAAAAGCAGGGAGATAGAAAGACAAAATATATCCTGTCTGGGATGGTGAGAGTCAGAATCCTGGTCTCTTAACTTCTCCTTAATTATTAAAGATTATACAAATTCATGTTTGCCTGCCTATATATGTGTGTGTTATCTCCCTGGCTGGTGCCCAAAGAGATCAGAAGAGGGTGTTGAATACCTTGGAGTGGAGTTACAAACCATTCGGAGCTGCCATTTAGATGTAGGTAACCAAACTAGAGTCCTCAGCAAAAGCAGAAAGTTATGAATCACCTCTGTAACCCCCTTTTCAAATGTTTACTTCTTCTCTCAACCTAATTACGTACAATGGTTTATTTTCTCTCAGAGGCACTCTTTGCAGATTAATCAAACATTTCAACAGAGTAGAAGGATGATACATATGTAGAGTATATCTGTACAAACAGTTTGTAGTTTTTGAATGTAAATTGATATCTTGGGACTATACGGGAGGAATACTTTCCATCTTCTAACTAGGAAAGACGACATTGTAATACCTCGCATATTCAATAATGAAGTAGAGTATAGATGGACTTGCTCAAGTTTCTTTATTACTATTCTTTCTAAGAAGCCTTGCTTATAAAGTTAAACATACTGGTATATTGGAATTCTGTATCATGTTTCAATTATTAAAAACACCTAAAAGAAGCAAGTTTTATTAAAATATTTTCTATTCTTTTAAAGTTTCATGGAATTTTAAGAACGATTGTTTTTTTTTATGTAGTATCTTATCTTTGGTATTTCATAAACTTTATTCAGACAAAATAATCATTATTTGTAGGCTCCGTCTTCTCCCAGCTAATACCCCCTACTCCACTCTAGTCTAGTAGGTATCCTTAGCAGGTGATTTATAACGGGGCCCAGCAGCTATTGGACACCTGGAGAGGGGAGTAAGTGCTCTGTATTGAGCAACTGCGAACATACCTTGATGGATTTTGTTTTAGGTAAAAAAAAATGTAAGACATTTTCTTTGACAGGATTCTTAAAATATATATTGTAAGGGAAGGAAAATCCATATGGTATTGATTTATTTAAATGTTTTAAAATTAGATACTGGGCAAGCCTCTTCTATTTGTATTTTTTCCTAGAGAGGAAGCATTTTATTTCATCGAAATAGAGAGGGGGAAAAGGCCTGAAAATTAGTTTTTCTGTTCAAAGTTGAAGTCAGAAATGACATAGGTTTTAAAACATAACCAAAGTCAGACCTTGGGGTGGAAGAACAATGGCAGCATTTGGAGAAAGCAGGCAGGCTGATTCTCCAGCCGACTTCACATTTGCCCGAGTCAAAACAGAGCAGAAATCAAATAAACACAGCTTTCAGCCGAGACACCAAATGCTAGCTTACTACATAACTCTACAGAATTTACAGCTTCCCTGATATGGGACTGGTGTCAATTCACGGTTTCTTTCCCCTTTGTGCTGCAAAACAAAAGAACTCTGTTAAAAGGGGTAATGAATTGTGTGGGCTTTAATTGCTATCCTGTGGTAGCTGCTGCTTGCCTACAGCCCTTCAATGTGAGCTGGAAGGAGGTTGGACTGTGTACCCTGCTACTCCATTCTTGTTTGAAAACAGCAAAAAAGAGAAAGCAGCCCCGTCCTAATTGTTCACTTTTAGAGTACCTTTACGCTACATGCATATCTGCAGCATTTTCTAATTTTACTGAGTTTGCAGTAAATTCTGTAATTATCAACAAAATTTATAAGTTTTAAAGACCACAATATGAGGTGCCAAACGGTGATTTATCAAACATAATCAAAATGAAATGTGTCACTAATGTATTCATACACATGTGCATGGTCATGTGTCACTAATGCATTCATACACATGTGCATGGTCATATGTCCCACTAATGTGTTCATACACATGTGCATAGTCAGGTGTGTTGTCCATTTACTTAAAAATTGAGTTCATCTTCAGTGAGTATGGATCTCAGAATTTAAGACGACTTATAGTTCATCATCTATCACTCTTTCTGAACTTTTCCAACATTATTTTTTCTACATAAATCAATTAAATAATTTACCCCAGATTCATTTCTATATAATATTTAGGTATAATGCTCATATATATATATACAGACATGAATGTATATATTCAAAGCAAATGATGTGAGAGTTTTATGCATATGTACATTGTAAAATTATTATTATTATATTTAGTTAGTGATCAGTAGACTTTCCTCTTATTGTATGTATATGAGTGCATTTAAAACACAAATGTGAGTGCACACATAAATGTACATCTATGCCCGTGTGTGTGTGTGTGTGTGTGTGTGTGTGTGTGTTCAGAATACTTAAGATTCCCTCCATTCATTCACCTTTTATATTACTGGTCACACAGTCATATTTTCTTCCTTTTCTAAAATGTCTTCTCATTTAGACTGAACAGATGTTAAACTCTTGGGCTAAAGCAATCCTTCTGTCTCAGTCTCTGACATAGGTGTGACGACACATCTGAGCCGTGCTCTCTGCGCCAGGCTACACTTACCATACTTCACCATGGGAAATTATTTCTTACAGCATATCCAGGAAAGCACTTGTTGCTGATTTTATTTATATCTGCAGCAGTCCTCCACAAATAGAACCGACACAGCCACTAAGAGTACCACATTGGGATGTTCTGTTTTGCACTATGCTTTTACTTCTACAAGAGATATTCATTTTCATGTTGCTGCTGTTTAGCAACCTTTCATGATAGGTCTAATGGTGCTAAAGTGCCAGGCTCTGTCTGGATTGCCGTTGTCTGCCCCTCATTTATGAAGGACAGCTTCAGAACAGATAATATGCTTGGTTTGCAAGTCTTCCCCCACCCCGGAACTTTGAATGAGTGAGTATTCTTCTTCCTTCTTTGCAAGATTTCTGCTGAAGTTGCTGCTGATCAAGTTAGGGCAGATCTCTTCTCTGTGACTAATTATTTTTGATAGTTTTATTGTAACATGGTTTGAAATAGCCTTTGGGTTTATCTGTCTTGGGATCCAAAGAGCTTCATTAGCCTAAATGTCCATTTCCTTTCAAAAAATTGGGAAATTTTGGCATTATTAGTTCACTTAAATCATTCTTATTATAGTTCATTGTGTACGTTGAGGCCTAACAGGCTTTTCTTTGTCCGGTTTTGCATGCTCACCCTACTCAGCTCGCATTCGGGCCATCATATTGGTGAGACTTTATTTTACCAGGAAACTAAGTCTCTGAGCAAACTCCCTGATCTTCTAACTCTTACAATCTTTCCACCTCCTTGCTCTGTAATATTCCCTAAATCCTAGATTTGGATGCTTTGTAGATGTAAATAAGATATATACTTATTTTTATATCTCTTTGGACTTTGTTGAGGTAATTTCTTTGAATTATTCATTACGCAATTTGTATATTTTCATCTCTCTGGGGAAAGGCACTGGGGCTTTCTTAGTTTCTTTTGATGGTGACATATTTGCCTACCCAGAGGTTATCTGTATATCTCTGCAGCCATGGCATACATACTTTTGTAGGAAGGAAGGAACATTTCTTCCGGTTATTACAAACTTTTTTTTTTTCCCTCAGTAAAGACTTTTCATCTGGGTCTGATAAGCAATGAGATCACCACAGGGTTATAGTGGAGAAAGATGCAGGAATGGTGATAGAGGGTGTGGGAAGGTGGTTAGGTGCTCAGTAGATGAGAGGCCCTGGAACTTTAGACTCCATCCATCCCGACCCAGGGCCTTGCTCAGAGAAGCTGGCAGAGAGACAAAGGTACACCTCGGGATGTGCAGTTACGTTTCCAGGTGGCGGGCATGTTTCCAGATGTATGAACTTACTCAGGTCTTTTCTGGGTCCTCAGAACACCTGCATAACCAGGTGAGATCATGAATAGCAAGACCTGTCTCCTGACCACAACTAAGAACCTAAAGCTGGCAGGGCTGCTTTGGGGTGCACAGCCAAATGTGAGGCCTGCAGTCATGCCTTAAGCACCACGGAGTTGCTACTACCGGCTGCTTTCTTGGTTCTCTAGACACCCCAACGCTTACAGCAGGAAGGTGTAACAGCTGGGCCTTGGGACTACTTGATTATATATCGTGGGACAAACTTAGCAGGCTATTTCCTGATATCAACAACACACATGTCTCCTGTGGGCCACTCAGCAGAAGGATTGCTACCACACTGTAGTTGAGAGGGGCCAAAAGCTCTATGGATATATTGAGCTCCAAAGCAAGGTTGTGGAAACAGTTGCCTAAGATACAGGTAGGTACTGTGTGAAATAAATCAGCAAAGAAAAATGAAAGAATAGACTCAGTTTCACCTCATAAATGTAAAAGCAGACTTTATTTGTCTAAATAGACAAGGCCCTGAAACCCTATAGCTCTGGATCCGAGCTTACATGGGAATGCACAGTGCAGGACCTGACAATCATTTCTTTATTTGCTCAATTTAAAATAAAGAGTATTTGTTTATATGCCTTCTGTTTGTTTGATTTCCTTGTTGTGGTCACCATTCATTTTGAGTTGACAGAAACCATGAGAAAATCGGAGAAGCACACCTATGAGAGTGTCTGCAAGGTTTTTCTGGTGATAATGAGACCTCATAAGGCCTCTGAAATAATGAATGAGCTGGTCTCTTACTGAGCTCATGATGGATTATTTAGAGGTAGTGAAAGGTAGGAGCTGGGACGTATTTCCAGGCAATCGGTCAGTGGAGAACAGAACTGGGAAGTAGATTGTCATTTGCCTCTTGTTAAATTGTTCCACTACTACCTCTGCCTGATGCCATGGAACCCTGCTGCCCCGAGCATTCCAACTGAACAACGTGCCAAGCCATCATGCTCTGAAGCTGTGACTCAAGATTAAACCTTGCCTACCCTCATCTTTTCTTTCAAGTGTTCGGGTCTGAGCCACACCAAGTCACTAGCACATTTGTATGCTGTGGATAGTAACTACCCTTTTCAGGTGTCTTTAGAAAATTTCACCCCATCCCCGTGTTTCTCCTCATTTTGATTGCCCTTGCAATTGTGTTGCAGTATCATTGTAGTTTGATATATCCTACTACTCAATTATGCTCTCATTTCTTATGTTCCTGGATCATATCCAAATATTTGTTCTGAGAATATTGTCTGGAAAATATTTTGCCTGTTTTCTTCTTCCTAGCAGTTTCTAAGTTTTGAGCTTTTGGTTTATTAAGGTTCTTTTTCTGTACATGGGAAACTATAGGAGTATGGTTTCCTTTGTTGCCGTGTGAATCTCCAAGTGTTTAAGTACAAATATCTTCCATGTTGGTCAGACTCTATGAGTGTAGCTTCTGACATAAGTAGGAGACCCAATCTCACCACAACTCCCTAATTCTCTGGCTCTTACAATTTGTCTGCCCCTCTTCCTCAGTGATCCCTGAGCTTTAGATTGGAGATTTTTTTTTTTTCACCAATGTATCCATTAAGACTGAGCCATGAAATTTTGCATTTTGACTGATTGTGGTTTTCTTTAGTGGACGGCAAAGGAAAGTTTCCTTGGTGAGGAAAAATAGGATACACTTTCCATTATTTGCCCAAACATGACCTGAACAAAACAAATACTAATGACTATTCCAAAATGTATGGGAGAAAACCTACACTAAGAGGCAACTGAGGAAAGCTGGCATCACTAGACAGTCTTGCTCAAGGAACAGCATACCAATTGGTTTCCCAGTGCTAAAATATCACTCCTGAAAACATATATACAAGTTACCTCAGACTGAAAAGTCACAAAGCCCATACATGACAGGTGGAATTTCTGAAACTGTGAAGCCAAGCAAATGCCCCCCACCTCAGTTCATCCTATGTGATATGTGCCTCAGTCATAAAAATGTGAATGACAAAAATATAAACACACTGAATTTTTGCTCACTCTCTGTTCCACTCCCCTGGTCTGCTTTTCGATTTCCTGTGCTATTTTATTCAGTTACATTAGCTTTGGATGCTCAGCAAAGCACATCACATGTCACCTCCAGCTTTTCCCTTTGCTGCCATCCATTTGTTTGATCAGGGTTTTTTTTTTTTGTATTTTCAGATAAATGTAAGTCTTTAACTCTATGTCTGTGTAATATCAATTGTATTTTTATAATAATTACATTGATACAGTAGTTTATTTTGGAGAGTATACAGACATCAACAATATTAATTGTTCTTACACATGAACTCAGGCCTTCTTCTGTGTCAGTGGTTCTCAGCCTGTGGGTTGTGACCCCTTTGAGGGAATCAAATGTCACTTTCACACGATTGCATATCAGATATTCTGCATGCCAGATATTTACATTACAATTCACAACAGTAGAAAATTACAGTTATAAAATTACACTTAATAAGTACCAATGAAAATAATTTCATGGTTGGAGGTCATAACAACATGAATAGCTGTAGTAAAGGGTCGCAGCCATAGGAAAGTTAATAACCACTGTTGTATGTCATCTTTAGTTTTTATCCTCAATGTTTTCTAATTTTCCTAGTGAAGTTAAAAAAATATAAAAAAACTAACAACCTTAGATTTTGAAAAGATTAAACATGATTGATAATTTTAAAATAAGCTGACAAAGAAAGACATTCCAAATTAATGAAATCAGAGAGTTAAAATTAAGATATTAACTAAAAACACAAAAACACATGTTTCAGTAAAAACTATTAATAAAATATATATGATAAGTATTGTATGATAATATTCAGCTGGGTTATACTATGTATTCGATCTACATTCATTTTTATTATTGAGTAATATTTTATTCCATTTATAGCCATATTTTTCCATGAAGTAATAATGGGCCGGTTGTATCCCATTTTAGTTATCGTGAGGAGAACTGATGGTAGTATGTGTGCATGTGTTTGAACATACATGCACTTTCAATTGTTTTTAATGTATAGCTAGGACTCAAAGCATACAAACACTTTGTTCACTTACAATGTTATTCAACACTGTAATGTTTTTGCAGTGGTCAGAACATTTGTGACATATACGGCTTTTACTTGGCCTAATAAAATTCTGAGCAAAATCAAAGCAAACACTGAAGTTTCCAGTTGTGAAAGACGAATTGACCTAAACATTCTAAGTGTCATATAATAGCTATGACTCAGTATGAGATATGGAAAGAGAAATGAGTAATGACATTTTTGAGCATACATTAGAAAGAGACACGTATGGCTCAATAAAGCCTGAGTCAGAGCATTTATTCACACGCCCTTCTCTATAATTCCTATGGCTATATCACTGTGAATCTAGTGCACTCGCCCTGAAGGATAAAGAGAAATAACTGGATTTCAGATGACATTGGAAGACATGCTGATCTAGTGTAAAAATTTACATTACTCACCAAACACAAATATGCATGGATCTATTACACAACTAAAAAAAATATCGAGTTAATATAACTGAACAAAGCTAGCACTCATTCTGACATTAGAGCAAATGCCAGCCCTCAGAACTGACATGGTGACTTTGATGTCTATTCTTGGTAGTCAGCTTGACTACATCTTGAATTAATTACAACTTCCAAATAGTGGGTACACCTGTGAGGTGTTTCTTCTTAATCTGAAGTGAGAAGATTTATTTCTAAGCAGGAATTTTAGTTTGATATACATTTAATTCAGATTCAGTATGAACCACACCTTCGGTAAGAAGCATATCCGAGGACATAGAACAAGGAATCTTTTGTTCTTTCCCTGTTTGTTCTCACCATGTTAGTAGGTCCATTTCTTCACTGGCATTTGAATCTACTTCTTCAGGATTCCAGCTTGTATTGAAGACCAATTGAGACATCTAGTCCTGTAGACTGAACAACTATTGGGTTCCTAGATTTTCCATTTATAGTCAGTCAGTTGTATTAACTGGACCACATCCTGTAAGATATTTTAATAAATGTCTTCTCTATACATATACTTATATACATGCATACATACATGTATGCATGTATGCTAATACATATACATACATACACAAACATTCTAGCATTTTCTGAGTTCTGGAGAGCACTGGCTCTATTACAGTGGCATTTTGTTATCTAGGTCATCTCTTGTGTCCTTTCTACAATCCAAAGTTCTAGTTACTAACACACACTTTTTTGTAGTTCCAGACTTTCTACTAGGATGAAGGGCACGGGAACACACTACATAAACTCCATTTGCCTTCCTTCCTGACTTTTTTAGCCATCTTCTTGTAGCAAGTCTCCAATAGTCCATTCTTTAGCAAACCCTCAGTCACAAACACATCTGTACAGAAAACATCCTTGGCTTTTTTTCTCTCCTATTACCGGATACCAACTTGAAATCCTTTGCCCAATTATAAATCTCTGGTTTACAGAGCAAGAATAGTTTTATGGTGAAATTCTTGTTTTTCAGGAATAGTTTTTAAAGAACTGAAATCACCATCTAGCTTTAAAAGAGAATTAATATAGTACTAAACTCCTTTTCCAGAGCCATACAAATTTATTAAGTCAATTTTACTCACCTGAAAATAATCAACTACATTCTTTTTTCAACAGACTACGAGAACTTCCAATATCAGCAATTAAAATGGCAGACAATATATTTCATCAGGCTACACAATGAATGACTGCTTAAGAAAGTGATATTCTATACTGCCTGTCGCTGATGACCATGCTATAATAATTATAATATTTTATATTTCAGAATGGCAGCTAAAATGACCTCAATGGGCACATGAAACCTTTTATCCATATCCATATCCTTTTGTGCATGGCTAGGTCACATTAGCTCCTTTCTAGAATATCCTCTAACTTAATTTCCCTTCAAATAATTGTTTACTAGATAAAAATCTTTTTTTCTCTAGAAATCATTATGACCTGCAAAGAAGAATGGTCTTATAAATGACCATTATACCAAAGAAATGATAAGATTTGAATTAATACTTTATAACTAGATTAAAGGTGATCGTGTTAAACTTTCTTACACATGAAGTTTATTTTTTACTTAAGGAAATGATGATATCTTTTTATTTAAGCATTTTTTGTGAATCTTTGGTTGTTTGTTTGTTTTAAATCACTTTTGTTAACTGTTGATGTAATTATCCCTCACTTTAAAATCCGCTTTCTGACCAACAGTTACAATCGCTCAAAACCTTATTTTATTCCCTTAGACACTAATTACACTCAAGGACTTAATTTATGTATGAAAAGAGTGCATAGTAAACACATTTTCATTTTTAAAGAAGGGACAGTATGTGTATATTTGGAGTGAGATAATGTTGTTCCGTTCATGTTTTAAATTAACTATTTTGTCTGTGCACATGAAATATCCCAGCATCCTTTGCTTTTGTTGGAAGGACTATTATATAAGATAATTCCTGCCCTGGGTTCTTTTAATTTTCGTCCTAATTTCCCTTTATAATGTGCTGTTCTATTCTAGCACTTTTCCAACTTATCTTCCTGTTGATGTGTTATGATGCTACTTTTCAGTGATATATATGCATTTAATGTTTTATTAAAATAAATTATCTGTTATTTAGGCATGAATATCCCTCCTTTTCCTCAAGTCTTAAGTTGTATCTAAACTATGAAATTAATACTAATTGTGTGGTTAACCTCTTTACTGAACTACAATAACATATATTCTTCAAAATGACTGGCAGCTTTATTATAATATTAATTAAAATGCCTTGAAGTTCTAATTACATTACACATATAGGAGTAAGGAAAGAAATGTTTTTGTCTGTTTCATCTTCATTCCCCATTACATGGAAGATGCTGAATATGTGAGAACATTTAAACCAATGAATGATTTTTGTTTACAATTTATGTTTGTATATATAGGATTTAAATTTTAGAAAGTGATAAAAAGTAGCATAAATATGTTGTAGCTAAAGGTGAAAGGACTAATGTTTGATTCCCCTCTGTATGCTATGGATGTGTTTTATTGCCATTGCTTAATAAACCGTTTTGGCCTATGGAAGAGAAGAATATAGCTAGGCTGGAAAACTAAACTGAATGCAGGGAGAAAGAAGATGGAGTCAGGAAGATGCCATGTAGTGGCCCACGAAGCAAAATGTGAGGTAACAAACTATGCACCAGTGGTAAAATATAAAATAATTGAATTGGGTTAATTTAAGATGTGGCAGCTAGCTAGGAATGTATCTGAGTTATTGGCCAAACAGTGTTGTAGTTAATATAGTTTTTGTGTGGTTATTTGGATCTGGGAAATGAAAGCACAGTCTCCTTTTACAAAGGACAAAGAAAGTGAACAGTTGGAAGTCATTCTGGCTCCAAGGCCGACTGAGAACATATTCATATAGCAGTGATTCAAAAGTGTTTGATCTACCCTTCTCTAGAAAGTCAGGCATGTGCTTGGTGTTCTCAGGTCAGAGAGGCCAACTGACTCAGTGACTTGAGGGATGGGTAGTAAACTCAACATATAGCTGTACATACCTTGTGTATCAGTTTCTTGTGAAGCTTCCTTTAACCCTTATCTTTTTTGATTTTGGAGAACAACAAACTGAAAAATGTGTTAGATAGTAGATTAAAAGCCATGCCAGTGGCTGCACAAGTTTGCATTCCCACCAGCAATGGAGGAATGTTTGGAGGTAGGGGAGATGTTTGTTCCTGCCTCAACTTGGTATGCCAGACTCTGTTGACTTCCCAAGGGAGGTCTTACCCCCTCTAAGGAGTGAATGGGGTTGGAATGGGGGAGGAAGGGGAATGGGAGGAGAGGAGAGAGGGGGAACTGGAGTTGGTTTATTAAATGAAAAAAAAAAAAAACAGCATACCAGTTATTTATAGTTTCTCTTTTTCAGCTGTCAGATTGTTATCGGCAGCATCTCAGAAATTCCAGAAATCACAGCTGTTCCTAGAAGTTGTGTATGTATTGCCTTATATGTCCTGTGTAGTTGTTTACTCAAAAAAGTGCCCCATCATCTTGGAGAATTACTCTAAATGTACTTCTTGTTAGTGAGTTGATAGGACACTGAGAATATCAGGTCACCAAACTTCAGTACATAATAAGGTTGTTTGTACATTCAAGTAGAAACAAAACAATATTAATTTTTCTCTAGGGTGATCTAGATCATCAGGGGATGCTAGTCATTTTTCCATGAAGTAACCATGCTGATGTTTGTATTATGATTTGTTTTGTCCCACAATAATAAATACATTTTTCAGTCATCTCAATTATGCTAATATAAAATGAATTCAGCTATAGCATCTATCTATGCTTTTCTCCTGGTGGCATCTCTACAAAGTTGAGTGGCTTCAACTTTATTCTTATCTTTATTCAGACATTAAAATATTCATGATCCTGGTGGTGAAGAATGGCCCTTTTTCCGGTGCAGCTCATGAATTAATTCAATAGGTAGGCTCAGTAACCTGGAAGGTGTTGGCTTCTATTTCAGATAAATTATTGTGAGGAAAAAACACAAAAGATTTATTACAAATCATAGGAATGATCCAGTATCTTTTCTGCATGCCATTACAAAATAGCCATCTCCTCCTAGGTAGATGCAATGTGTGGGCTGTTTAGTGTTTCTAAGGTTGCAAAATGCTTGCTGAACTGTCCCAAAAGAGATTTACTGCTAGGATTCAACTCCAGGATAAACAAGAAAGGGGGTAATTCTTGTTTCCTATAATTTATGAAGTAGCCTTGGATTATCATTCAAAGTCTGTAACTTTGGCAATGTGCCTCCTATTCCTTTCACTTTGTCTTCAAACACAACTCAAAGCATTATACACCATACAACAGGCTCTATCAAAATAAATCAGAACTTTTATGATGGGCTGGTTCTATTGAACATGTTATATTTCTCAGATTACCATTTCTTCCTCCAAAGGCTAGTCTAAAAACATATATAAAAGAGCCTAATTTATTTAGCAGTATCTAGTATTTTGATTTATATTGATGCAGATTATCTTGCCTTTCTTGAATAAAAAGCTTTTCTGTCCTTAAAAAGATGCATATTGTTGTGCCTGGGGCGAGCTGGAATTTTCATTGTCTGTGAACAGAGGTTTCCAGATGTTGAGATCAATATTTCTTTTCAGTTAATTCTCAAAACACAGCAGGAGGGGTGTCTTACTGCTTTAGTGCATTGCGGTGATCATGCAGGGGACATAGTGTTAGATTCTCTTGATAAGCACTTCACTGTAATATCTCTGAAAAGAATGAGAGAAGATTCCACCGCTTGGGTGATTATTCTAAAACACTGAAGGAATAGACACATAACTAGCAAAGCTTGCTTAAAACTTCTGACCCTATTACATATTCTTACATCTATATTTTAATTACCCAGCATGAAAGCCAGAAAGCTTTGTGAAGCACCTTATAAACCTATACAATGACATTTTCTGAAATACAAAATCTTGCAAATAGTCCAAACAGTGTAGACCTATAAGAATGCTGATTTACTTGCTTCTTTACACATGAACCTGGCATTGTTGAGAATCTCAAAGTCTTGTTATGTGTTATTCCAAAGTTCTTTGAACCTAATGATTTGGATGAAAAGCTAAGAACACTGCAGAAAATTTCACTTTCACTTTTCTTTTCTTTTTCCTTTTGGCACTCTGATCTTCTAGTCTTCATTCTGCTCTGGGCCTTGGAAGTAGAGAACTAAGGACTACTGCAAGAGGATTCTCTGAACTCTGACCTTTACTAATCTACCAGAGAAAAGATTTTAACTTTAAGAGTTTTATAATTTGTGTGGGTGTGATCAATATTATGTGAAATTGAGTGAATTTTCAAGAAGGTGATGCTCATTTTCTTTTGACCTACTCAATTACAAGCCTTTCCAATGTTGTAAAAATGCATCTATTTAAATTCTGTGGGGCACTACACTATGGGAAGGCAAATTTCATATGAGTACCAATTAAAACATTTACTACAAATATTAAGCTTGAAAGCTTCAATATTACATATTTTTTTACTTCAAGTTAAAGTAAGAGGCAGCAAGGATGACGACTAATTTGAACCTAGTAACAACTGTTATTTAATTTTCTCACTTCTCGACTCATATCACTTTCGAGACAGGATTCCTAGATCTTCTATTAGGGCATTAAAATGTATACAATATTTTTTTTTTGAGACAGAGTTTCTCTGTAGCTTTGGAGGCTGTTCTAGAAATCGGTCTGTAGACCAGGCTGGCTGGCTTTGAACTCACAGATTACTGCCTTTTTCTGCCTCTTGAGTGCTGGGATTAAAGGCTCCCATTGCCTGACTAAATTTACAAGTTTAACTATTTTAAAATGTGTATACAGCCAGGCGGTGGTGGTGCACGCCTTTAATCCCAGCACTTGGGAGGCAGAGGCAGGCGGATCTCTGTGAGTTCGAGACCAGCCTGGTCTACAAGAGCTAGTTCCAGGACAGGCTCCAAAAAAACCACAGAGAAACCCTGTCTCGAAAAAAAAATGTGTATACATATGTATGTATGTATATTTAATTGTGTATACATGTGTATATATATACATATATATGTATGTGTACCTATATGTGCATGCATGTGTTGGCATACACACAGTATATATAAATGTTGGGGGTGTCAAACATAGATGCAGGGTTTCTTTTTCACTTCTTCTCTAGTTTATATTTGAAGCATGGTAACTCTCTGTAGCTGGAGTTTTTGGATTGTCCATACGGGGTGTCTAGTGAGCTCTAGTAATCTGCCCTTCTCCCCATCTCCAATCCTTTGGTGCAGGCATACACAAATATAACTGGCTTTTTACATGAATGATGTGGTTTGAACTCAGGTTGTCATGATTACATGTAAACACTGAAAAACGGAATCACTGTTCTTGGCCCCTATTGACTTACAGTATATCTCCTAAATAGCAATTCATCATCCCTTTGAACTCCCATTTATGTAAGTTTATTTTTAAATTATTAAATTTAGCTGAGTAAAAACAGAAGGGATTCTTCAGTTTGTTGCATCGTATATAGGATTGAATGAGGAGGCAAATCAAATTTCTAGCACAATTTCTAGTGTAATAGATTAGACTTTCACATATAATCTATTCATTAAATAAATGATTTGATAATTTTAATAGTACTTTAAATGTGGTAAACTAATCAGAGATGGGAATCATTTATAATATTTTAACCATGACTTTTCATTTTGAGCACATGAGCAATGTGAGCTTAAGGACACTGAACTTACCAGTGTATCCAGGTTCCTCCCAGACAATCCTGGCTGCAGAGGTGCATAATTTCACTGGCCCTATACTCTACACTGAATGTGTTTATACTAAAAAAACAATTAAAAATATTCAAATTTTTTGTATACTATTGAGACCATAATTACTACTCATTCTACACTAAATGGTATTTCTTGGCCTAAGATTTAAGTAAATATTGACTCATAATTATGGAAGATGATTATTTTTAACTACCATTCATATATACTTTTAAACTTAGATGTTTTGCTGTTTGCTATCAAGAAAATATTTGTGTAGCTAGATATTTCTCCCACTCCTACTAGTTTTTGAGTAACTACTCTGAGGCTTAATATTAATTACAAACTCTTTGACTGAAGGCTCAGGCTTTTACATCGTAAGATAATCCATTTCTATAAATCAATGTATTGGTATGTGGCTGTGATGTTATCTCACATCTTGCTTTTCTAGTGGCTGTTAGTGTCTCCCAGACTCCTCCTTTTCTTCCCCTGTATTTTTTTTTTATTTTCTGCTTAGCTATATTCTGTCCTACCATAGGCCAAAGAAACTTATTTATTAACCAATAGTAATAAAATAGATTCACAGAACTCAGCAGTGAATCCCACATCATATTTGACTATTTAAAATTTCATAGTTTCAATTTAAAGACTGAGCAAACTAATAAATACAAGGCACTTAAGCAATCTTTGGGACTTAGAAAGTATTTAAAATGTTAGTTCTGGGTAAGTGGGATGGCTTTGAAGGCAAATTTACTAGCTGGGCAAATTCAATAGCCTCTTTTTGACGTTGGGACCCCATGTGAAAATGAAAAGAGATAACTGACTCCCTAAAAGTCATTTTATGACTTTTGCATGCATGACTTTCCCATGGCGAAACCCTGCATAATGCAAACTCACACACAACAACAATAGTAGCATAAGTCACAATAATAATCCTTAGCTATGATATTCATGTCCTATTGTTCTCACTACTTTGTGTTGGCACTGAGTAAGTGCCATGAATGAACAGTAAGCTTATTTTTACCAAAGTTATGCTGAGAAATCTTTTTTTTTTTTTTTTTAGTTTTTCGAGACAGGGTTTCTCTGTGGTTTTGGAGCCTGTCCTGGCACTAGCTCTTGTAGACCAGGCTGACCTCGTACTCCCAGAGATCTGCCTGCCTCTGCTTCCCGAGTGCTGGGATTAAAGGCGTGTGCCACCACCGCCTGGCATATGCTAAGAAATCTTAAGAGTTATATTTTTCCCAAGTGATTCCTTCACATACCACCAAACAAATATATACACAATAATCTAAGTGGCTTACTATTTTTGCAAACTGATAAGGGATTTTCAAACATGAAATACTGTCTCTACCGAATGGTACATCTTCTTTTTAAAAGCAGCAACATGTTTAGGGGTTCAAGAAGTTGGAATAATCTTACATCTGTATAGCTCCTATATCCTTTCTTTATGAACCAGAAAGACAAAACCGCCTCTTGGCTTTCATAGGTACCCATTGCCTGTTTTCCTAAAGCAAGCACCAATGTTTTCTAGGATTTTATTTTTAATGTAGTTGTCTTTAGCAAAAAGAATAGGAATGGTGTGTTCTTTTTATTATTACCAAATGGCTTTTAGAGAAGAGAATGGGTACTTGATAGTACATTTCTCAAAAGCTCTGAGCTTCTTTATAGCAAGCTATGCATTTAATTCCTTATGATATCCCAGCACAAATATGGTATTGCACTCAAAGTCATCAAAATTTCTATCCCCAAGTTCTGTTCAACAATATCATCTTCTTTATAGTTAGAGATTCTTTGATATAATAATAATTGCTGTGTTCCTCTTTGTACTTCTAAAATATAGTAACTTTAATTTTTCTGCTAACTTGATATTCTTGGGGAGAAAGCTGCTAAATAATAACCAAATGAGTATGTCGCACTAGGGATACTTCAGTTCTCACAGAGGCAGTCATATCCAGAGGTGGAATCCCAGACAGTAAATCTTTTTAAAATAATTTAATTTTATTTTGCCAGAGCCATTTCTTTCTTCTAACCAGATTCAGGGATCAAGCTCAGGTCCCCAGCCTGGCTGCCAGGCCCTTAATCAACCAAATCATCTCCCCACTGTCTTATGTATTTTCTCTTGTTTAACATACTGTATTCTAAAAGCCCAGGCTTTTGGGTCTCAAAAGATAGGAAGGAAATTTTTCTGGTCATTTTCTCCTTGGTGGAGCATATCACCAACCTTTCTTGGAACCCATGATTTGATGCCACTTGCACTTGTTAAACCCTCCCAAGGAACTCAGAGCATGGATTTCTGGGCTGGGGTTGTTGACTCAGTTGCTGTGGTGTGAAAGTTGCAAATTTACACTTTTAACCAATTCATAGTCCCCAAAGATATGGATGGCCCAAGGCCTTCCCTTTCAGGAAAAATATTATTTGCAAAAATATTTGGCTATAAGTTAAGAGGCTTTGTGATGTGGCAAAGACTTTTACAAGAAGGAAATTAGTGAAAATTAATATTCCAATGCATGTCTTGTAGTATTATTGTACAATATTACAGGGAATGCATGCATAGTATTTAGAGCCAAATAGTGATTAAAATCCTGGCTCTGATATTAACTTAGACAATTACCTTACAGAATTTCAGTTTTCTCACTCCACTAATCCTAGCTTCCCAATAGAGTGGTTTTAAGCATTCAGTAAAAGCAGTGAGGTGTCTGGAACACACAGAAAATGCCAATCACTCTTAACAGATCTTTGTGAGACATTAGCGTGGGAAATGGGAATGAAATAGGCTTTGAAATAAGATGGGCTTCAGGTCAAGTTTCTGTTCTATTACAGACAGACCAATTGATACTGAATATGTTACATAACCCTTGGGCCTTTGGTTTTCATCTACAAAATGACTGTTGTGAGTATAAAATAAAACATATTTCAAAAAGGAAACACATTTGTATGTCCTCCATACTGGATGATATATCTATAATGTATTCTGCTCTGAAGAACAATGGACAGTGAATGTTGGGGGCATCATATAAACACTCATAGGATAGAAATGCAATCTGAAATTAAAATTATATTGCCTGAAAAACAATTTGAGTTAAAATAAATCTTCCTCAATCTAACATGGTTAAATGAAATATTTAGGGAAACAATTTTCATTAGTAAAATTTATATTTTCCTTGTGGTTCTTTTCAGATCAGCAATGTTCAATAAAGTCTCTTTCCGAAGAGGAGTTCCAGGTTAAATTCTACTCACTTTTAAATTTAATATTAATTCTCTTTATTTTTTGTTTGCAGAATTTGACTTAGGCTTTTGCAATAATATTGAGAAGTTCTAAATTCTTATAAACAGGGCTTGTATTTTCTTTGATAATTATTATTAGTAATTTAAATAAAATATATCAAACAAAATTAAATCCTTAAAATATAATCCATGATTTTAATTATAGTTACATTGTTGTATAAGCATTATTTCTTTTTCAGTGATTAATTTTGTTTTACAACTTCTTGTAAGTATATAATGCAGTCTTTTTTTTGTAATATAATTTTTTTTATTGAAAAAAAAATTCTGCCTCCTCCCCGCCTCCCATTTCCCTTCCCTTCTCCCTTTTCCCTCCCCCTCCTTTCACTCTTCTTCTCCTTCCCCCACTTCTCTCCCCCTCCCTCTCCAGTCTGAAGAGCAGTTAGGGTTCCCTGCCCTGTGGAAAGTCCAAAGTCCTCCCCCCTCCATCCTGGTCTAGGAAGGTGAACATCCAAACTGGCTAGGCTCCCACAAAGCCAGAACATGAAGTAGGATCAAAACCCAGTGCCATTGTCCTTGGCTTCTCGGCAGCCCTCATTGTCCGCCATGTTCAGAGAGTCTGGTTTTATCCCATGCTTTTTAGTCACAGTCCAGCTGGCCTTGGTGAGCTCCCAATAGATCAGCCCCACTGTCTCCGTGGGTGGGTTCAACCCTTGTGGTCCTGACTTCCTTGCTCATATTCTCCCTCCTCTGCTCCTCATTGGGACATTGGGAGCTCAGTCCGGTGCTCCAGTGTGGGTCTCTGTCTCTATCTCCATCCATCGCCAGATGAAGGTTCTATGGTGATATGATAGATATTCATCAGTATGGCTATAGGATAGGGTCATTTCAGGTTCCCTGTCCTCAGCTGCCCCAGGAACTAACTGGGGGCATTGCCCTGGGCACCTGCGAGCCCCTCTATGTCCAAGTCACTTGCCAACCCTAAGATGGCTCCCTTAATTAAGATATGTGCTTCCCTGCTCCCCTATCCAACCTTCCTTTATCCCAATCATCCCATTTCCCCAAGTTCCCCCCAATCTCCCCTTCTCACTTTTCTCTCCCCATCTCCCCTTACCCCCCCTCCCACCCCACCCCCAAGATCCCAATTTTTTGCCGGCAATCTTGTCTACTTCCCATAACCAGGAGGATAGCTATATGTTTTTCTTTGGGATCACCTTTTTATTTAGCTTCTTTAGGATATCAAATTATAGACTCACTGACCTTTATTTATCTCTAGAAACTAATTATGAGTGAGTACATCCCATTTTCATCTTTTTGGGTCTGGGTTACCTCACTCAGGATAGTGTTTTCTATTTCCATCCATTTGCATGCAAAATTCGAGAAGTCATTGTTTTTTACCGCTGAGTAGTATTCTAATGTGTATATATTCCACACTTTCTTCATCCATTCTTCCATTGAAGGACATCTAGGTTGTTTCCAGGTTCTGGCTATTACAAATAATGCTGCTATGAACATAGTTGAACAAATGCCCTTGTCATATGATCGGGCATCTCTTGGGTATATTCCCAAGAGTTGCATTGCTGGGTCCAGGGGTAGGTTGATCCCGAATTTCCTGAGAAACTGCCACACTGCTTTCCAAAGTGGTTGCACAATTTTGCATTCCCACCAGCAATGGATGAGTGTACCCCTTTCTCCACAACCTCTCCAGCAAAGGCTATCATTGGTGTTTTTGATTTTAGCCATTCTGACAGGTGTAAGATGATATCTCAAAGTTGTTTTGATTTGCATTTCCCTGATCGCTAAGGAGGTTGAGCATAACCTTAAGTGTCTTTTGGCCATTTTAACTTCTTCTGTTGAGAATTCTCTGTTCAGATCAGTGCCCCATTTTTTAATTGGGTTAATTAGCATTTTAAAGTCTAGTTTCTTGAATTCTCTATATATTTTGGAGATCAGACCTTTGTCTGTTGTGGGGTTGGTGAAGATCTTCTCCCTGTCAGTGGGTTGCCTTTTTGTCTTAGTGACAGTGTACTTTGCTTTGCAGAAGCTTCTCAGTTTCAGTAGGTCCCATTTATTCAATGTTGCCCTTAATGTCTGTGCTGCTGGGGTTATACATAGGAAGCGATTGCCTGTGCCACCTGTTGTAGGGTACTTCCCACTTTCTCTTCTATCAGGTTCAGTGTGTTCAGACTGATATTGAGGTCTTTGATCCATTTGGACTTGAGTTTTGTGCATGGTGATAGATATGGGTCTATTTTCATTCTTCTACAGGTTGACATCCAGTTGTGCCAGCACCATTTGTTGAAGATGCTTTCTTTCTTCCATTGTATACTTTTAGCTCCTTTATCGAAAATGAGGTGTTCATAGGTTTGTGGGCTAAAAACCGGGACTCTATACAATTCCATTGGTCAACTTCTCTGTTTTTATGCCAATACCACACTGTTTTCATTACTGTAACTCTGTAATAGAGTTTGAAGTCAGGGATTGTAATGCCCCCAGGCATTCCTTTATTGTATAAGATTGTTTTGGCTATCCTGGGTTTTTTGTTTTTCCATATAAAGTTGATTATTGTCCTCTCAAGGACTGTGAAGAATTTTGATGGGACCTTGATGGGGATTGCATCTATAAATTGCCTTTGGTAGAATTGCCATTTTTACTTTGTTGATCCTCCCAATCCAAGAGCAAGGGAGATCCTTCCATTTTCTGGTATCCTCTTCAATTTCTTTCTTCAATGCCTTAAAGTTCTTGTCAAATAGATCTTTCACTTCCTTGGTTAGAGTTACCCCAAGATATTTTATGCTGTTAGTGGCTATCGTGAAAGGTGATGCTTCTCTGATTTCCCTCTCTGCTTCCATATCCTTTGTGTATAGGAGGGCGACTGATTTTTGGAGTTGATCTTGTATCCTACTCCTGTCCTTTCCTTTTTTTCTTTCCCATTATATCCTAACCTTCTTCCTCCCTACATGGCCCTGTACAACAATCATAGTTTCTTGTTTTGTTTTATGACCTGCTGAAGTCAACCAAGACCATCTGTTTGACCAAGTATTGTGAAATCCACCAGAGCAGGTGAACTCATCAAGTGAGATCATATTCTTTTCAGAGAATACTTTAGGAGCCAAGAATTCATAAGGGGGGGGTTATGGCCTCATGAGCCCCTCTTCCAATCCATGGTTGGCTGCTGTACCGGGTCATCAGGAAGCTTCAGGAAGCTGTTATGAGAATAAATTTGCAATGGTATGTCATTATTTGAAGATATGATTTTACATCCTTTGTCCTTACCTTTTGGCTTTTGTATTCTTCCCATTTCCCACTTCAGTTATATTCCTTGAGTTTAAGAATGTATGAAAACATTCCAAGCAGGGATGGAGGATTGGGGTTAGAGAAATAAAGAGCAGAAGAATAATAAAAAAGACAAATGAAAAAGTTATGTGAAAATATACTACTATGAAAACCTTACTTATTGAGAAATCAATTGAAAACATAGCGTAATATAGTTAGAATGATATGCCCTGCATGTATGAATAATACTTCTCTAAGAAGCCATTGTTTATTAAACAATCTCAATGCCATATGTGGGGTACTACTTCTGAATTGTTGTTCACAAAGGCCTCATGGGACCCAAAAATTATAAGGGCTTGAGCCATTACTTCTTTGCCCATAAGAATACGAAATAATTGTACCTGAAGATCTCACTCAATGTGGTTTCAAAATATAGAGAAATGGAGCTTACCTAGAGTCTCCATCCTTGTTGGCCAGCCTTCAAACCTATGGAAAGAGATAGATTGCTGCGGGAGACTTATGAAATACAATATTAACATTATCAGAAATATACTCACGGATACAATTCTGGCTCAACTAGCCACTCTTCAATTTAATTTTGAGGGCTACTGCACAGGAGGGAATTTTTGCCTGGCTCTGCAAATCCTGTCCCAAAAGATATAGTTGTGAAGTCATGGGCCTGAGAAGTCATTTCACTACTGATGTTTAACTAGACTGATGTGGCAAAAAATTCCAGTCTTAATATATTTGTAATATTTTAATTATTTGAAAATTTCATTCAGTGTATCAATTCCCTTTTCTTTAACTCCTCTTAGATCCACCGTGTGTGGTGGTGTCAGCCTAACAGGAGTTACACCATTAAAGAAAATTCATTCTGACATTTTCTAGAATCTATACAATTTCAGTAGCCTCTTAGGAGTAGGACTTTGGTCTTACACTCCTGAATCAATGCTAATATGTTATCTGGCTTGAACAAAAGTAGGTCTTGTGGATGCTGATACTACTGTAAGCTAATATGTGTAACTGCCTTTTGTTTTTAAATTTGAAGCAATGTTTTCTTATAAATCACCTCCCATGTCTGGGCCCTACAAAATTTCTATACTCTGTTCTGCAAACACTTCTAAGCCTTGAAGGTGGGCATGTGATATGTGATTCCTATTTAGGGCTGAGCAATCCCTAGTCTTTTAATGTCTTGCATGTTAACCAGCTGAGTGTCTCTGTGCTAATTGTTATCTGTCATAAAAAGAATCTTCTCAGTTGAGAATTAAGAGATATACTGATATGTTGTGGGAATACATTTAGTCAATAGCTTTTGGGAGTACTGGACTTAGGGGTGTGTCCTTCTGTCTGCAGATGTGTAAGGGTTTGGTTATAAGTTGTTTAAAGCTGGGATGGAATATAAAGTATGCTCATAAATATCTTTTTGGAAATGAAAAAAGGGAAAATGCCTGGGATAAAATAATAGGTTGATCTATTTGTGAACTATCAGTTATAGACAGTTTCCACTAATATAGTTTTTACATATTGATATATACATAAAATTATCTTTATGTTCATGTCTAAGATAATTTGTATATTCATACAAATTCAAATTATATTTGTTATATTGTGTGTGCTCCGAATTCTATTTACAACATTTGTACATAAATTTAAAGTTATTTTGTCATATTGTATATATTATGTTTCTTCCTCTGCTTAATATATTTTGTATATTGATGTAATTTTGAGATTTTTTTATCATGTTTCACTATACATTTCTATCTCTGATAGAGATTATCTATCATCTATCTATCTATCATCTATCAATCATCTACAATTTTCAGTCATTGTCCTCTTTTCTACACATCTGTTTAAAGATAGCTGAATTTTGTAACATAAAGTTTTAATATTAAGCTATATAGGTATTAAAAATACAAGTTATTAGTCACCCATGTTAGTCATAATTTTAGCTATGTTAGGTTCTCTAGATGCACAAAAATGAATTCTGCATTGATAGGTAATCTTCAAACATTTCAACAAATTGTAGAATATTGCATTTAAGTAACTTAGAATTCTGTTGACATGAGACATGGTTGCTCCTGGCAGCACTGACCTATTCATGAAATGATGTTGGGTGCTAAAGATGCTGCACTTAGAACTGTTTACTTCTTGGCAAAACTGGCCTTTGGGCAAAGAAATGCCCTAGGCTCGATTACTATCCATATGCCCAATGTCCAACGAGCTTTCAAGCAAAAGCAACTGCTGAACCTTGCCAATACAGGATAGGTTAGTCTTTCAAATTTTTCTGCTTTGGAAAATGATCTGTCAGATACTCTAGGCCTTAGACAAAGTTGGTTGTCCCAAAATTGCAAATAAGACTTTGGGTGATTGTCCAAAAAGCTAGCTGTCTCTGTCATTTCTTACACCTTTTGGAAGTCACTTGTTTGCATTTACTGCTTACTCAGGTAATATTATTTTTCTTCCCAGGCCTCTGATGGGGTTAAAGATTAGATAGTCATAACTTTCATACTTTGTTTCCTAACTTAGCTAAGCCATTTTAAGGAACAATACTATACTCCTTAGGATATGATAACTATTAACATATTCTCTGTTAGGTTGCTAATTAACTTAGATTGGACATTTAGCATGTGTTTCTTGCTTGATGTTCTTTACATTGGTTGTAGTTCTTTTTTTGTGTATGTTTTTGCCTTTTTTTCCCTCCTGGGCAATACTAGATATTTGTTCTTTGTATTATGTTTAGAACTCTCTTATTTAGACAAAAGGGAGAAATGTTATAGGAATTAATTTAGTCCCATAGAATTTGGAGGCACCAGACATAGGGGTGTAGTCTTCTGTTTGTGGGTGTGCTTGCTTTGAAGAAAGAGAAGGGGGCTCTCGCTCTCTTTGGTGGTAGTTGGTGTTCTGTTTATGGATTCCAGTGCCCACAGAGCAGAGCCCACTGCAGTTCTCTACCTTGTTGTTCATAGTGTGTCCTCATTAATATTTAATATCTCTCTTTATCTCAGGCTTTCATGGATTCAGTTACCCATGCTTATACTGATCTATGGACATAACTATAAGCCATAAGAGTCATTTTAATATTATTTGCATGTATTAAAATAATAGTAGATTAGCTCCTTTGATCTATAATATGTAGCTACAGGTTTTTGGCCTTGTTGGTAGTTCCGGATATGGGTTTCATATTATGGAACTTAAATCCAGTTAGGAAGCTGTTGGTTAACCCTATAATATTCATACCACTATTGTAAAAGCAGACATATCATATCAGGCCAGATGTTGTTGTAGCTCACAGTGTTGACAGACAGTAAAGGTAATGACATATTTTTTTTTTCCTGCAATAACCTATAGAGTAACTTCCAGTACTGTGAAAACTATCCCTAAGAGATGAAGCCCAGGTATGAATGAGCTTGATCTTTTTAAGTTCTAGAATTCAAGCACGTCATGACTTCAAAAATTGGGAACCACCACCAAATTCCAAAGAATAACCAAGAATATTTGGCAATAGCTTGTAATGTTTGGAACTGGAGTAGCAGGTATTTGTTACTCCATTAACAACTGAAAAGCAAGCAATCTTTTTCTTGACCTGCATTATTTTTGTATTTTCTAGTTTATAATTTATTGCCCCCAGTTATAGGGTAACATTTTTAAAACATTTTACATATGTATGTGTGATTATTTCAGATGAAATTATACTCTCATTCTTTACCATAGAAAGTTATTATTGTAGGGAATAGTGGTACACCCAGAGACTCCTGAAAGCTCTAAATACTAAAAAGAAATTACAGTAAATGGAGTGCTTAGCCATAAACCTCTTGAAAATTTTATTAAAAATTAAATTTTAATAGTAACATTTATTTTATTGTAGTGTGTGATTTCTAAAATATCTATCACTTCATGATGTCAAAAATACATTAAAAGTTATGGGATTAATTGATACATATGGTGACAGTAAAATAATACACACAGAGAGAGACAAACAATAAACAGGGTGAAAGACTAAGATCAAATGTGGAAAAGTACATCCATTATTTGTGGATAAATTTAAATAGTATATAAAATATAGATGTTAAAAGGGAAACAACACCTCAAAATAGCAGTACAAGTTATGAACAGGACATGCACCAAAGAGAAAACCTAAGTATTTGGTGATATGAAATGGTCTTCCCTAGTGATCAACAACGTGTAATGAAAATGACAGTAGAGATCTTTCAATTAAAGTTACGGAACACAACAGTGCCAAGTTGTCCAAGATGGGAAATCAAGGGAAATTCTAACATTATTTGAAGTTCAGAAATTGAAACATGCTTCTGTATAGTTGTTTTATATCATAGCTTTGATCAGGAATGCGCCCAAAACCTATTATTTATCTTACAAGATTTTTTTTATTTTGCTACTTAGTGACATTAAACATTCACTTTTCAACGATGAAGTGGGTAAAATATGGGTAACACACATTTGCCAAAAAAATAATAAAATGCATAAGTCACAAAATCATAGAATTCTAAGAAAAATCTCACAATCAAATTTTATGATGTCTGAATAATTTGTAAAAACATGAAAGGACAAAGAAGAAAACTTGAATATTATGTTGTTTGCCTATAACCTATCTATATCTATCCTTTATCTATCTATCTGTGATGTGGTTACTCAGTGTTGACAGTTAAATAAACAAAACTAATTACAAATTAAGTAAAAAATAAGGGAGTGGTTACTTTCTCCCTATGAGACAAATGGAGACTCCTAAGAATTTGGTAAATTTGTCATTATTCTACTCTATTATTGTTTATTATTTTATTATTATTATTTCAAATGTGCATTTTATAATGTACACTGTATTATGGGAACTTTTATAAAATAGAAACCTAGAAAACAAGTTGAAAAAAGTAAACTTGTTCAGATTCCTCATTTCAATAAAAAATGTATTTTACAAGGTAACATATAAATGGCACTTTACAGTTCTGGACTAGAAAATAATTACAGTAAGGTGATCAGATCGGGCTTCTTCAACCTCACCTTCTAAGAGTGGCTCACACCCTTGGGTTTTCTGCAGCAATCTCCCATCCCTTCCTTGGTGAAACTGGAAAAAAATTACTTTATTTCCCTCAAACAGCACTTTATCATTTTCATTGATTTTTCCCTCTGTGGATAAAATATTCTTTGATTTCTTTTGTCATTTTACTTTTCTCTTCAGGCTATCCATCTCTTGAGACTCCCAAGCTCTGGGGGCTGTTTACCTATGCTTGCTTCACTGAGAGAAGATTTTCCTCTAAATCTACAGGCACTTTTTCCTTCATCACTTTAACTATGAGTATGTATTCCACTCTATCAATATCTGCCATAATGTGATGTACCCGCAACTCCCCTTCCTTCTTGTCCCTGTCTATCATTTGAAGCAAGATACACAAAGGATCTATGTAATAAGCAGTTTGCTTGCTGGACCGCTGTGGGCAGTGACTGGTACTTTTATAGTAAGTACTTTATGCTGTTAGTGCCAGGAAGATTTAAGAGATCATTATTCTGAGAACACCGAGCCTGGGATTGCACTTCCATTTCAAAGGGAATTATTGGACAGTGCATGGAAATATTACAGATATAAAAAAGACCTACAAGTTCACTCCCCCAACCAGGTTAAACAACACTAGTGATTGCTGCTAATCCACAGAAAAGACATGTTGCAAATTTAAGACAGCCACTATTCTATGGAAATTATCTCATTTTGTCAGTAAACTTCAACTTCAGTCTGATAATGAGCAAAAAAGAAAAAAAGGGCAAATGAATTTGATATTTAGTAAAAAATATTAAATGGAGGCCATGTGAAAACAGAAAAAGAAATTCTCTTGAGTTAATGCAATGTGAATGCAGCCTCAAACAATGCTTTTTTTTTCACAAGACAATAGACTTACATTCTCTACTTCTCTTGTATGATTCACAAGGATGTGGAGATTATATCATATAATAGTAATTGAGGCTTTTTTAAGTTGCCTCTTAGATCAAGAAAGCTAAGACTTGCCTACATTTTTGTGATAAAAACCAGGAAATAGATGTAATGTAAAATCCCTGGTTATAAAAAGACGACACAGTGGTTAAGGAATCTGTTCTTTCAGAGAAAAGTGTTTTATTCCCAGTACCATTTGGTCCCTCATCTGTAAAACACCAGTTCCGGGGAAGGTGATGTTTCCCTTCTAGTCTTTGTGGACACTGCGTGCAAGTAGTATATAGGCAAATTCATTAAAACACACAAATAGAATAAATAAGCCTAAATCAAAATAAAATAGTAGGTACCTCTCTTAAAATCAAACTATAAATAACAATAAACTATGCCAATTAGTTTGTGTGCCACATTGGGCTCCAATACATTCCAATCTATACAGGTGATCAATTAAGATACCATCCGAATTAGATAAACATATACACATCGTATGGCTGTGAAATTGCTACATAACATCATCATTTTAAGAAAACTTTTCATATGGTGGTTTAATCTACTATTACCATGAGTTATAGAACACTGTCACAGTTCTCTGTGTCTCTCCCTCCAAGAAGAAATGATATAGGCAATTTCTCTATTAATGTTTGCTATGTATTTGAATTCTTTCAGCGGTATATGAATGACTTTGCCCTTACATCCTTAATTGTACAAAATCTTGTTAATTCTTTCAAGACTGTAATCATTAATTATAGTCAGTGTAAGTAATGTGAATGATAACTGAATGAGTTAAAATATTTAAAAAATAACCAAAATGTATTTTTTTGTTTTGGTTTTTTGAGACAGGGTCTCTCTGTGGCTTTTGGAGCCTGTCCTGGAACTAGTTCTTGTAGACCAGGCTGGTCTTGAACTCACAGAGATCTGCCTGCCTCTGCCTCCCAAGTGCTGGGATCCAAGGCATGTGCCACCACTGCCCTGCTGATGTACTTTTGTATTAAATGGTATTCCTCAAGAAACAGAATATGAATATTGGACTTGTACACAAAACTTAGCATGTAATTGCCTTCAGGAATAACTGAAAAACATTGCAAAGGTCAGGGTGCATCATGTTAATCTCTCAGAAATCCTGGAGACTTAGAAACTGGAATGACCTTTATGGAGAAATTATGTCTGTCTCTTTGTTTGTTTGTTTGTTTTCAACACAGGGTTTCTCTGTGTAACAGTTCTGGCTGTCCTGGAACTCAGAATGTAGATCAGGTTGGCCATGAACTTACAGAGATGTGCCTGCATCTACCTCCTGAATGCTGGTCTTAAAGGCATGCACCACCACTGTCCCACTGTTCCTTTTTGAATTGAGGTATAGGACATTCAATAAAAATGGTGAGTTTGTTTTTGCTCAATTTTTTGCTTAAAAAAATCTCATAGATTCTTTTGAGAAAGAAGTAGATTTCCATCATCAAAGGATAAGGTCTTGCAAGAAAGGTAGGAATGGGGTTCTGCTATCAACACTTGTTAGATTCTACAAACTACTCATTTTGAAGGTTATATCCTCCAGTCATATGGTTCTAGAGCAGGTCAAAATTGGGTAAGTGTCATGCTTGTATTGGCATTGTATCTTATTCTCTTTCTTGTGTGTCCTTTTTTGGGGGGTGTCATTGAGATGTGCAGAATCTTTGCCTATTATGCAGTCTTGTTCTAAGGACACTACATCTCTGACTATTTCCATGAGTCTAAAAATGTCAACCTTCCAAAGAAAACATTTTAAGACTTGCTGTTCAATGTATTAGAAAATTCCTGGTCTCTCAGAGATGGTAATGTCACCAGCTTCTACATTTCCTGTATCCTGTTATCACTAACCCTATCAAAGGGGAAATGGGGTTGGTATGGAAAATTAAAACAAATACAAATATAATAAATAACCAAAAATACAAATAATTTTTAAAAATACAAATGTAAAATCTAGCAAAATGTTGTTAAAGAATAGAATCATGCGGTCCTTATTTCGTCATACTGCATTTTAAGTTCCTGAAGCTTATAACAAAGAATTTTAAACTTTTATACCTAATAGAAATGCTTTAATTAATTAACATTTGTATATAAGAGGGTTAATGACTTTTTTAGTTGATTTTGTATCCACCTACTTAGCTATATATGTTTATCAGCTGAAGGAGTTTCTCGGTAAAATGTTTGGGGTCACTTATGTGTACATTATCATCTGCAAATAGTGATACATTCTTTTCTAATTTTTTCAATTTGATATGTTTTATTTTCATTGGTTAATAAAGAAGACACTTTGGCCATTAGTGGGACAGAATATAACCAGGCTGGAAGAGATAGCACGGGAAAGTAGGCAGAGTCAGGAAGACACCTTTCTGCTAAAGGAGAAAGATCCAGAATCTTACTTGTAGACCACCTCATGGTGGGTTAATTCAAGACATAAAAACTAGCGAAAATTATGCCAGAGAAATTGGCCAAACAGAATTGTAATTAATAAAGAAATTGGTCAAGCAGTATTATAATAAATATAGATTAAAGACCTCATTATTAATCTGAACACACTGAACCTAATAGAAGAGAAAGTGGAAGTACTCTACAACACATGGGTACAGGAGACCACTTCCTATGTATAACCACAGCAGCACAGACATTAAGGGCAACATTGAATAAATGGGACCTCCTGAAACTGAGAAGCTTCCGTAAAGCAAAGGACACTGTCATTAAGACAAAAAGGCTACCTACTGACTGGGAGATCTTCACCAACCCCGCAACAGACAAAGGTCTGATCTCCAAAATATATAAAGAACTCAAGAAACCAGACTTTAAAATGTTAATTAACCCAATTAAAAAATGGGGCACTGAACTGACCAGAAAATTCTCAACAGAAGAAGTTAAAATGGCCAAAAGACACTTAAGGTCATGCTCAACCTCCTTAGTGATCAGGGAAATGCAAATCAAAACAACTTTGAGATACCATCTTACACCTGTCAGAATGGCTAAAATCAAAAACACCAATGATAGCCTTTGCTGGAGAGGATGTGGAGTAAGGGGTACACTCATCCATTGCTGGTGGGAATGCAAACTTGTGAAACCACTCTGGAAAGGAGTGTGGTGGTTTCTCAAAAAATTCAGGATCATACCACTCTTGGGAATATACCCAAGAAATGCCCTATCATACAACAAAAGCATTTGTTCAACTTTGTTCATAGCAGCATTATTTGTAATAGCCAGAACCTGGAAACAACCTAGATGCCCTTCAATGGAAGAATGGATGAAGAAAGTATGTAATATATATATATACATTAGTGTACTACTCAGTGGTAAAAAACAATGACATCTTGAACTTTGCATGCAAATGGATGGAAATAGAAAACACTATTCTGAGTGAGGTAACCCAGACCCAAAAAGATGAATTTGGTATGTACTCACTCATAATTGGATTCTAGACATAAATAAAGGTCAGTGAGCCTATATTTCGTGATCCTAGAGAAGCTAAATAAGAAGGTAAACCCAAAGAAAAACATATAGTTATCCTCCTGGATATTGGAAGTAGACTAGATTGCCAGGCAAAAAAATGGGATCTTGGGGATAAGGCGAGATGGGGAGAGAAAAGTGAGGAGGGGAGGATGGAAGACCCTGGGGGAATTGGATGGTTGGGATGAGGAAAGGGTGGATATGGGAG
>NW_026067908.1:18755453-18769946 GCF_014885135.2 Alexandromys fortis | reverse complement strand
TAAAAATAAATAAAATAAAAAATAAAAAGAAGTTATAGTTAATGGGCTAAGTAATGATTTAATTTTTTTAAAAAAGTTAAAGTCTTCCTTTTAATTTAGACAGAAAAGAAAAAAGAAAAGATGATGTGGTATTTCTTTCTGTATTCTATGAATAAATTCTATTAACATTGGTTAATAAAGAAGCTGTTTTGGCCTATAGTGGGGCAGAATACAGTCAGGCTGGAAGAGACAAAGAGAGAAAGTAGGCAGTCAGGGAGACAATATATTGCCAGTCCATGATGATTGACAGATTAATAGAAATGGGTTAATTTAAGATATAAGAGCTAACTAAGAATATCCTAGAGTTATTGGCCAAATAGTGTTGTAATTAATATAGTTTCTGTGTGATTATTTGGGTCTGGGTGAATGGGAAAGGAATAATCAATCTTTATTTACACCCCTTGATCTCCTTTTGTTGTCTTATTTGTTGTAATTAATATATTTTCTGTGTGATTATTTGGGTTTGGGTGGGTGGGAAACAAATAAGTCTTCATTTATACCACTTGATGCCCTTTTGCTGTCTTATTGTTCTAGATACTTTGAGTAGTCTACTGAATAGATATGGAGAGAGTGGACAGCTTTGACTTGTTCCTGATTTATTGCTTTGAGTTTCTCTCCATTTAATTTGATGTTGGCTGTCAGATTGCTGTATATTGCTTTTATATTTTGGTATGTTCCTTGTATCCCTGTTCTCTCAAAGTCTCAGAAGATCAAAGACATATCAATCTCATGAATCAGTAATATTAACATAGTAAAAGTATCTATTTTATCAAAAGAAATCCACAGATTCAATGCAATTCCCACCAAAATATCTACACAATTTATTACAGACATTAAAATACTCAGCATGATACAGAAAACATACAAGAAAACCAAAAATCTAGAATAGCTTAAACAATCCTGTAGAGTAAAAGAACTTCCAGAGATATCACTACCCCTGATCTTAAGCTCTACTACAGAGTTGTGATAATAAAAATAGCATGATATGGGCATAAAAATAAACAGGGGGATCAATGGCGTTAATTCAAAGACCCAGTCAAAAATCCACATGCCTATAAACACCTGATTTTTGACAAAGGAGCCAAAATTATACAATAGAGAAAAGAAAGCATCTTGAACAAAATTTGATAACATAACTGGATGTTGGCATGTATAAGAATACAAATAGATCTATACTTAGTCCATGTGGATCAAAGACCTCAACATAAATCCAGTTACACTGAACCTGAAGGAAGAGAAAGTGGGGAATAGCCTTGAACTCATTAGCTGTAGGAGTTTGTTCATCCTGGCTGCCCGGCTAGCTTAGACCCAAAATCACACAGAAATTTAATTAGTTAAATCACTGCTTGGCCCATTAGCTCTAGCTTCTTATTGGCTAACTCTTACATATTAATTTAACCCATCTCCATTAATGTGTGCATCACCATGAGGTAGTAGCCTACCAGTAAAATTTCAGCAAATCTATCTCTGGTGGCTCCATGGTGTCTGCCTCTCTGAATTCCTTCTCCCAGCATTCAGTCAAAAATGCAGGTGATATCTCATGTTGGAGAAGACGTGGAACAAGGAAAAAACTCTTCCATTGCTGGTGGGAGTACAAACTTATACAGCAAATTTGGAAATCAACTTGGCAATTACTCAGAAAATTGGTAATCCACCTACCTGAAGACACAGCTATACCACTCTTTAGGATATACCCAAAGAATCCTCAATCATACCACAATCATACTCAGTTAAGAATGGTCATAACAGCTTTATTCTAATAGCTAGAATCTGGAAACAACCTAGTAGCCCCACAACTGAAGAATGGATTAAGAAAATGTTGTACATTTACAAAATAGAATGTAACTTAACTATTAAGAACTATAACATTAGGAAATTTGAATGCAAACAGATGAGACTAGAAAAAATTATTTTAAGTGAGATAATCTAGGTGCAGAAAAACAGATATGACATGTTCTCCGTCATAAGTGGATATTAGCTGTAAAGTAGAAGATAAACATGCATTAATTCACAGACCCAGAGAGACTTGGTAACATAGAGGTACAGGGATCTCCCTGGGAAGCAGGGATATATGAGATTTCCTGGGTGGGCTGGGGGTGGATGGGAACTAGAGGGATCAGCTTCTGTTGTGGTTGAGGAAGAGCGTATTGAAAAAGATGATAAGAAAGAAGGTGTTTTTCAGGATCAGGTAGAAACGTAATGCAAGAGAAACTCCCAGGAATCTACAAGGAAGACCATATCTAAGACTGATAGCAATAGTTTATACTTAACCTGAACTGGCCATCTTCTGTGATCAGATTGGTGACTACCCCAGTTGACATCAGAGAGATTCATCCAGTAACAGACTGAAACAGATGCAGAGACCCACAGATAAACACTAAGTCAAGATCTGGGACTCCTGCTGGGGAAAGGGAAGGACTGTGAGTAAGATGGGTCAAGGACATCACATGAAATCCCACAGAGACAACTCATCTGGCTCATAGGAACTCAGAGTCTGAATCAACAACTAGGATACTTAAATGGGACTGACCTAAGCCCTCTACGTATATGCAACAGTTGTGTAGCTTGGTCTACTTGTGGGACTCCTAACAATGGGATTGCCATCTGTCCCTGATGTTTTGGCTGGCTCTTGGAACACTCTTTCTCATATTGAATGTCTCTGCCCAGCCTTTATAGAAGAGGTGTTTAGCCTTGTCGCAATTGATATACTATGCTTTGTTGATGATATGCATGTGGAGGCTTGGCCCTTTCTAAATAGAAACAGAGGAGGAGGGTATTGAGAAAGAGAGCAGAAAGGAGGTTGGAAGAGAGTGGGATTAGAAGAGGGAGGGGAAACCATGTTCAGGTTGTAAAATAAATAATTAAATAAAAATTGTTTATTCAGGTAAATATATCAATTTCTGTGAAAATATTGAATATCAAGACACTAGTGATTTTTTTCTAAAATACACTTTCATAAACAATCCAAAAGATATCATGTTTATATATGCTCTTATTAGTCATACAAACATCACAGACTAGTCAAAGATCCTCCAGATAGTGCCAAAGATAGAAATGTGTATTCTTAGAAATATAGTAAATTTGTTAATAAAAATACTTCTGCCATACCTTTTCTTTTTAAAACCAATATTATTTCCAATTGAAAAATATTTGCTTATTCATTATTTCTAATCATGCTTTTCAATATTACATTTAGGAGTTTGCTTGTTAGGACATAATAAAAACATGTTCAATAGTTTATTACCCTCTACTAGCCTATTTTTATATCATAATTTATTTGGTTCTGTATTCCCTTTTATCAGTTATATTGAATGAAATATAATTGACAGAAATACAGAAATATTTAAAATTTTAAATATGTGCTATACGTATATGTTGCTAAGTAGTCAACATAATGAAGCTGAGAACATATCCTGTAGTTCTTTATTTTATGATAATCAATGCTCCTGGTGAGTTTTAAGTAAACAATACATTGTTTTAGGTCCTGCTGTGGAAATGAAGCTCACAACCATCACTTCCTGTTTGGTTTTACAAGTACAGATAATCATTTCATTTTACAATTCAGCTAGTTCACTTTCTCATGTTATTTTAGGAAGAGCATTTACTTGAATATATACTTAATCTAATATTAAAGATTTTAAGGTGATAAGATTATAGGAACCCCAGCTGAGAGATTCAGCCCATTCTGCTTGATATTTGCATTTTATTCTAGGCACATCTGTAATAATCTCTTCAACAAATGGAATCTATACTCCCACATGAGTGGAGTGCTAAATTTTAATAACTTCCTAAGGATTTTGGTTTTTTTACTGTGATGATTTCAAAGATTATAGTATCATTTAGAAATGGGAAAATGTTGTGGTTTTCATTTGGAAACATAGAACTATTGTCTCTCTTTTTTGTCAGTTGTCTGCACATTGATTTCCATATTTAAAAGTAAGTATGCTTTCAAGACTACACACTCAGCAGGATATCTCAATATTAATTTCCTCATATTTGAAATAAACGTAATGATGGTAGGTCCATTATAGCTTTTTGGTTAGGAGTAAATTAAATTTTCATCCATATCAGGCATTGTTGTTCCTGGTTCAAGTACTTAATGTATTTTAGTGAGAATTATTGGATAGTGACACTGAGCATAAACATTTTTTTTCTTTCTGCATGTGCTTTATGCACAAATAAGAGGGTGTAAGAGAATTTTCATCATCAATTACCATGACAGATTTCTTTATAAGCAAATCAGTATTCAGGAATAAAAGGAAACTATGCCACTAAAGCATTTTGTTTAATTTGAGTGTAGTACAGAATTGAACAATTAGTAACACCAATATGGTATTTAGTAATTAATTGTTTTATGAATGAAGCTATTAGCTATCTTATGTTAATAATTCAATGCCTCCTGTATATGGCCAATGCATATTATAAAATGTGTACTACAGAGCACTAGAAAATGTGACTATAAGAAAGAACAATAGCCCGGACATTCTTCATATTTATAAAACCTTTGCCATTCATCATTTTATTAATAAAATCCATCTTCTTCATACTGATGTGATTTTTAATTTACTCTGTTCATATGCTGGTTAATGTTATTCACCTATCACACAGGTCTGACAATTTCAGCGTGCCATTATCTCTGTGTGTTTTTTCTTAATTTAGCTCTCCTCATCTTTTTTCTTCCTTTTCCTTCTTCAGAGATAGTGTCCCACTCACTCTGGGGCGGTAAAAATAAATATGGGACATTTTGTGTAACCAAATGAAGACGAAAAATTAGTATTTCCATAGGTATACTTAATTATTCTTTCCCAATATAGAGATTGTCTGTTGGGAAAAAAAAAAAAAACATAGACATGTTCAGTCTATATCAGCAAAAAAGAGAGAGAGAGAGAGAGAGAGAGAGAGAGAGAGAGAGAGAGAGCATTGTTTGCCCTCCCCTTAATCTCCATATCAGAGTACTTGTTTGAAGAAACATCCTTTTCTGCTCCCTTTCATGAAGGCACTAATAGAGCTGACATTCATGTTTACAACAACAAAGGTCTTCCTAGCATTTTTTCATGTGGAGAATAGTTTTGATTACTGTTACCATACATAAAGATGACTTAGGTAATTTGTTCTCACCCTTGATATTTTGGGTCTACTATTGTGTAACCAATAGCTTAATTACCACCTAAAGGCACAGCACAGTTTTCCATTTTGCCATCTAACTGATGCTTGTTACCTAACATGGCCTCACATACAATCTGCTAGTCATTTGTTTTCTGTATCAAGTTCATTCAATTGTCTAAAAAATGAATTCAGATGAAAAGTCAGAGCACTAATCATCCATAAACACTTTGGGAGTAAATGAACTAAATAAGAGAAATAATATAAAACTCTGAACAATAAATAAAATGTTTCCTCCAAATCTTGAAAAGACATAAGTATTAATTTGTCTTGTCTTTACTGTTTTACCAGTTAAATAGAAGTGCAAAAATAAAACTATATAAAACTGTACAGTTATTTTAGTATTATAGATAACACTAATTCTATCTAAAAATAGATGTAGATATATAGAAAATATATAGATAGATATAACTCAAGATATATATGTAGATATTATTTATATACATACATGCATTTATTATATATTGTGTATGTTTCTTACTTATTATCACTGGTCAAGATTCTTTGTTTAAGAAAATTGAAAAAGGGGTTTTTAGAAAGATGGTTCATTGTGTAAAAGTTCTTATCATGCAAATGTAAGCACATGAGTTCAAATCTCCATATCTCATGTGGTCACAGTTATCTTACAGTGACATATTAGTACAAATAGAAGCTCCTGGTACATCTAAGTCTGGCATAGGCAGCACTTACAGTAACAACAACAAACAAACAAAATTGTATCTTTGGAAAGAGTGAACATATTGCAAATTTCACAATGCTATTAAAAACTATACTAATAGTTTTTACTATTAAAAAAAGAATACTAAAACAGTTGCTATGTTGCATCATTTAAATATTGGGAAAAATCAATGTAAAAAATAAGTTATTTTGGTCTTGATTTATCTATATATTTAATTCTTATTAATCCATAGCCAAACCTAGTATGAGAGCTGCAGAGATAAACAAACTGAATCCAAAAAGTTTGTAGAACAACAACAACAAAAAAAAATGCATGCATGAGCAACACTAATTGGACTCAGTGTGTTAGTGAAAAAAGGGAGGACATAAATTTTAGACAATGTGCTGTGGAGGAGGACAGGGAAGTTGGAGAAGGTAATGGGGCAGATATGATTAATGTAATTTTTATACATATGACACATTTGCAAATAATAAATAAAATGTTATTAAAAAACAACTGTAAAAAACAAAGCTGGAGGGATGACATCTAATTGTAAGAATCATAAATTTGAACTAGATAAGAGTGGGGTTTTGATATTGTGGTAAACAGCTACTTATTTTTTTTCCTTTCCCCCCTTTTTCCCTTTTCTTATTACTTAAAAAAATACCAATCCAAATTCTCACTCTCTTCCCTCCTCCCAGTCCCCTCACTCTACCTTTACAGACCCTCCCCCCACTTTTCCAAGCCTAAGGGAGTGCCATGCACCCCACCCTCTGAAATGTCCAAGGCCCTCCCTACTATGTCTAGGTTGAGCAAGGTTTACATCCAAAGAGAATAGGATCCCATGAAGCTGGTATATGCAAGTAGAGACACATTCCAGTGTCACCTTCAGTGGTCCCTCAGTCTGCCCCAACTCTCAACCCCCTTAAGAGGGACTTGGTTGTTCCCATGCTCGTTCACTCCCAGTCCAGTTGGAGTTGGTGAGCTATTATTAGTTCAAGCAAACTGCCTCAGTGGATGACCCCTCATGGTCTTGAATTCCTTGTTCATACTCTCACTCCCTCCACTCTTCAACGCGTCGTTTCCTATGAGCTCCATGGAGAACAATACTTGGTGAACATACGAGGTGAGACAACAGTAACCCTGGGACCCCGAACCCTTACTCCCTAAAACCTACAAACGGGAGAAAGACCAGGGGTCCCCCTCCCCAGGTGCCTTTGGCATTTCTAGCACCATCAGGGACTTGGTCTGCCACTCAGCCATCTACTCCGCCCCCAGTGTTTGCTCCCTGCGAGCTCCGTGTAAAGAGTTACTTAAAGGCAAGAGAACAGAGTCTAAAATACAGCATTTCACACATATCACAATAACTGAAATAAAAAAAGTACCGACCTTACTGACTATTGGTAAGGGTGTCCAGCAGCTATTTATCCTCTGTTTGGAAAAGCAGAGACTTCAGTACATAGTGACTTCTCTCCACATGCCAATTCAGTAATTCATTTCTAGAGAATCCAAGAGAAAAAATAAGTTTGATGAGCAGATGTCTGCACATGAATGCTTACAAGATCTCTATGCATAATTGCCATAACTAGAACTCATCAGGTGAATAGATAAAGTGTGAATCTTTTCTACAATTCTTTAAGTTATATAACAATTTAAACGAATATAACAATTTTTTAAAGTAAAAGAACATTAATCACAGATGTTTAAATTTAATGATCACATGCTAGGAATTAAAAAAATTAATGTGATGATGAACTTGAGAGTCACACTGATATGCAGACTGAAATAGACATAAAAGAAGAGCATATAGAAGTGTTTTTGGAAGAAATAATTTTTGACTTCAATATCTGCTAACACAAATCTACTCTGCATGAAAATTTATTTAACTTTGCACCCCAAAGTGGGATCATTTCAGCACATGAGAACTTTCTAAACTCCCACTCACATGCAGAAGCATGCCTGTGAAGTCAGTAATAATCCTAGAGGCTGGAAGATATTTAAAGAGGGGAGAACAATGAAAAAGACAAAGTGAAGCTGGATAACTATTGCTCATGTCTTAAAAAATGCAGTACTCAATAGTTGTTATGCCATAAAATACCCAATCATTAATTAAAAATGGAGAAATTGATAAATAAAACACTATTAGAACTCTGAACAATGAAAGTAGGTGATTATGGCAAACAATAGATTGAAATATATTTGTATATGAACACTGAACAGAGAAGGTAGAGGAGGTAAAATGAATGAAATAATCATGGTCCACCGAATTTAGGAAGGCAGTTGTCTCTTTACAAAATTCAGAATCAAATTATGTAGATTAATTCTAGTTACATCAGTAAATACAGTGACTTGTGGTGGGGTAGAATATAGGAAGACAGCTCTACCAAATACAACCACCTCATCACCACAGCTCAGAATGTCTACAACCACCCCAGCACCACAGCTCAGAAGATCTACAACCATCTCATCACCACAACTCAGAATGTCTACATCACAGAAAGCCACAGGCTGCTGTTGAACATGAAGCTGTATAACAGTCATGAAAACATCTTTCTGAAATGTTTAACACAACCAAGAGTTTTCTGTGTCAGTCTGGGTCCATAACCTAGTGCATTTTTGCAATTTTTAATTTTTTTGTTCAATTTTGATTTTTTCTTACATGTAATATAATCAGGGGTTTAAGAATTTTAATTTTAATGTATTGTTATAATTTTTCTCTGTTCTTTTCAATGTAAAATAGCAAAACCAAAACACTATACAGATTTTTCTTTCATACCTTTCAGGATGCATAGTATTCACTATTAAGGTCACATTGTTAATCAATGAGACATAATTTCATATTCTATAGCTAAAGGGTATCTCATTGTTTATATATCAAGAATAGTATGTCATCATTTCAATTTTCTGTAGTATGTGTAGCAAACATATGCTGAAAATCTACATATGGCCATTATTTATTACTTTATGGTATTTTGAAAATAAATTGTTCAACCTTGACTGAAATATGCATGCAGCTGTTGGTGTTACACACACATGGATTCAGTTTCTACACAATGATCCATTGACTACTGTATTTCATAAGAAAATGGACAGTTAATTTGAATTCTTCAATTTATATGATGTCTAAAATTTTACTCTTATTTTTCCTGACTTTTTAATCTATACATGGAAATGAGTTAATGATCATTTAACATTATGTCATTTGTTTATAGCCAATGATATCACTATAATCACCAAAGGACAGAATGCACTAAAAAATCAGTAGTATAAATGTTACAAGCTGAATGTTTGTGTCAATATTTTTAAGTATATATTCTTGTGTTTTAATTTTTTTAATTTTAATTTTAAAAAATGTATAACAAAATCCATCTCTATTTCCCACCTCAAGTTATCCCTTTGTCTCCTAACACAATTCCTTTCCAACATCATGGCCTCTTTTTTCACTCAAACCCACTTTGTCCATTTAGTATTGGCAATGTATATTGGGCCATCTTTCCAGCCTGGGGTCAACAGCAATTTTAATTGTATCTGTGTCTGAAATAAATTCAAGTAATACAATACAATACAAAACAGACAGAAACTATAAAGCAATTGCAAATCATTAGACTGTTACTTAAATACATTATAAGCACAGATAATTCATCTTGATATAAAAAATGCATTCTACTTTTTCACTATGTGCAATTGGATGAGTAACAAAAGAGCTGCTATTCAGAGAGTAATAAGAGGCACATGAGGCTAACACCAGAGAGCTTGGTGTCTAGAAGCGTAGGTTTATTTGAACTCATGATAAAATTATATTTCTACATAGTAGTACTATGAAGGAAATTTAATTTGTGTTTCTGAGTATTTCCCAATAGATATTCTTTGACAAGGAGACATCTGGGCCTGTTGCATATCATCATAAACCGCATGTCTACTCCAATTATTTCACATCATAGAGCAATGTCACTCAGAATTCAAAGACCATGAAGGAGAAGAGATTCCCTCAATCATCGATGGTTGGCCTGATAGTGTGAAATTCTGAATTTTATGGAGATAAATGCTGAAGTTACATATTCCAGAATCAAAGAACTTTTTTGTCTAATCTCATGCTCCTCTTTTGTATAAGTAAGGCTTTGTCTTTCTCCTGCAAACTACAAAGTGAAATGACTTTCCTAACCTTTGCTCTACTCTTCTTAACAAGTAGATCCCATCAAACCATCTAAATTTTATCTCTGTAAATGTTCAACCACTTAATAAAGCATATTGTATTCCCAAAGACAGCTCAATAAAAACAAAACCTGTTTTTCAATCTCTAAGTTCAATTGACTTAAAATTATTTCACAAATTTTTTTGTTAGACCCAATTCTCCCATATACTCCCATCTTTTTTTATCTGCCCAACTTTGTTCTTTCTCCCCTTCTTTCAAAAAGAAACATACATTTAAAATACGAAAGCAAAGAAGCAAAGGAGACCATGAAAACAAAAGTTCCATACACACAGACACACACACACACACACACAAAAGTCTACATACAATCATGGACTTTCTATTGTGTTGTCTAACACTCCTGTATATGGAATTTCCAAGGACGTTTTGGTATACACAGTGACACTCCACTGTAAAATATGTTTTTTTTTAACTATTTTTAGCTGATAACAATTTTAAATAGCTTCTGGTTAGGAGTAGGACCCCATATCCACTTTCCCCATTTAGAGCTGGGATCCAGTATGACATGAATTTGGGCACATATTATGTGTGTTGCAACTGCCTGTGAGTACAAATGTGTATCAGTCTTGCTGTGTCTTGATGACAGTTTCCTTAGACTCATTCATCTCCGATGACTCTTCTGACTTTTCCATCTCCTCTTCAACAGAGTTCCCTGAGCCGAGGGGGAGGAGTTTGATGAAAAAAGCCTATTTAAGTCTGAATATTCCAGTCTTTCACTTTCTGCTCAATATCTGATGTGGATCTCTGTGTTAGTTCCTATATACTTTATAAATAAGCTTCTCTGATGATGGCTGAGTGAGACACTGGTCTGTAGAAATATGTCATTTAACTATTAAGTTTCTTTAGCAGAATAATAGTTTTAAGATTTTACATAGGTCCATGACCTATCTAATCTCAGGTAATGCATGGGTACTATCCTTATGAAGTCGGCCCTAAATCTAATTGTTTTTTTAAAAAGTGATTGTTTACTTTTGTAGCTTTTTTGCTACAGACTGTGTCTCTGCTTCAGATTGTAGCTTTTGTAGTTGTGTTACCAGTATTGCTAATTTCATTTCTCCTCAAGTAACATGCAGAATACTTTCCAGTAACATTGGTGCTAGTCAGTAGAAGCAAAGTTTCTAATTGAGTGACTAAATGAATCTAACATTTAACATCTAGATATTATGAATAAGATCTTTATATTGCAAATAACTCTTCAGTTATAACTTTTATTTTTATAGTACAGAATGTCTTCTTTTCTTTAAAGAGAAATAAGTATATTTTCTATTAAAATATTTACATGATATTTTAGACAATTTAGAAAAGAAGCAAAAATATAATAATTTAAAATAATGGATCTTTTTTCTATGGCATCTTAAAAAAATATCAGTTTAAAGTTTATGCAAAAACTTTTTAGTTTTGGGAAGCATATTAGTTTTTTTCCCATTGAAAAGATTCTTTTATTAGTAAATAGTTCTTGCAGCAATTATTATTCTAAGTGGTGTAACTTCATTCTAATTATGTTTATATATGTATATATATACACACATGAAAAGTACATATTTAAAGTAAATAAAAATAGTTTTGTTAAGACTTTCTCAACCATCCTTAGTGTTTTAAATCACACTTTCTTCCCAAGATTGTTTCACTGCCATTTTTCCCTTTTCTCCTTTATAGAGCCTATGCCTCTCCCTCTCTAGACTTCCTTCCTTCCATTCATTGTCCCATTCCTTGTTCAAACAGTAACTGCACATATATCTTCACATTCTAACAACTGGAATTTAGGATCAACAACTAGAGAACATTAAGTATTTGCTTTCCTCAGTCATGGTAGCTCACTCAGTATAATATCTTCTATTTCTACATTTTTACTTATAAACTTTCTGTTTTATTTTTGTTTATAGATAAATGGATTCTTATGTATCACATTTCTATCATCCATTCACCTGTTGAAGAACATTTAAGGTTTTCCCATTTCCTAGTTGTTGTAAAAATAATGGTAATGAAACTGTAGTTCACATGTTGATGTTGAGCACTTTGGGCATATGCCAAAGAGTGATAGAACTGAGTCATGTGGCTGATCTATTTCTGCACACTGATTTCCACTGTGGCCGCACCATTTGCCTCTTTCACAACCAATAAGTGAATATTGCCTTTTTTCTCTACATCCTTGATCTTAGTCATTCTGTCTACTCTAAAATGAGAGCTCAAAGTTGTTTTAATATACATTTTTCAAATGTCTAAAAACATTAAACACTTTTATTATTATTTTATTATTTAAAAAATACCAATCCAAAATCCCACTCCCTCCCCTCTACCCACTCCCTCCACATACCCTTCCACTACGCCTCCAATCCTAAGAGAGGACATGTTTAACTACAGGACAAGGCCAGTTCAGGTACCCTCTCCTCTATTGCTTAGGGTCTTATCTGGGGTCATCCTAGGGGATTCCTGGGAATTTTCTATAGCAATGTTTGTTGCTAACCCTATAACAGCTCCATCAATCAAGATATCTCTTACCTTGCTCTCATCTCTGTCCTTCCTCCATCTGGACTATCCCATTTCTTTAAGTTCTCCTCAACCCCCTCCTTCTCCCCTTCCTTATACTCCCCGCCCCCATGCTCTCAATTTTGCCAGGTGATCTTGTCTCTGATTCCCAGCTGGGTCTATATAGGTTTTTCTTTGGGTTCTACTTATTACATAGCTTCTCTAGGATCATGAACTATAGACTCAATGTCCTTTGTTTATGATTAGTATTCACTTATGAGAGAGTATATATCATATTCATTTTTTTTTGGATCTGGGTTACCTCACTCAGGATAGTGTTTTCTAATTCCATCCATTTACTTGCAAAATTCAAGATGCCATCATTTTTTACCTCTGAGTAGTACTCTAATGTGTAAATATGCCACACTTTCTTTATTCATTCTTCAGTTGAGGGGCATCTAGGTTGTTTCCAGGTTCTGGCTATTACAAATAATGCTGCTATAAACATAGTTGAACAAAAGCTTTTGTGCTATGATTGAGTACCTTTTCGGTATATTTTCAAGAGTGCTTTATGGATCCGGAGGTAGGTTGATTCCCAATTTTCTGAGAAACTGCCATACTGATTTCCAAAGTGGTTGCACAAGTTTGCATTCCCACTAGCAATGGATGAGTGTATCCCTTACTCCTCATGCACTCTAGCATAAGCTATCATTGGTATTTTTTATTTTAGCCATTCTGACAGGTGTAAGATGGTATCTCAGAGTTGTTTTGATTTGCATTTCCCTAATAGCTATGGAAGTTGAACAAGTCCTTAAGTATCTTTTGGCCATTTGAAATTCTTCTATTGAGAATTTTCTGTTTAATTCAGTAAACCATTTTTAATTGGGCTATTTAGAAGTTTAATATCTAATTTCTTAAGTTCATTATATATTTTGGAGATCAGTCCTTCGTCTGATGTGTGGTTGGTAAAGATCTTTTGCCTTTTTGTCTTATTGACTGTCCTTTGCTTTACAGAAGTGTCTCAGTATCAGGAGGTCTCATTTATCTATTGTTTCTCTTATTGTCTATGCTAATGGAGTTATATTTACAAAGTGGTCTCCTTCCATGCATTGAAGGCTACTCCCCACTTTCTCTTCTATCAGGTTCAATGCGGTTGGATTTATATTGAGGTCTTTAATCAATTTGGACTTGAGTTTTATGCATAGCAATAGATATGAATCTATTTTCATTTTTCTACAAGTTGACATCCAGCTATGCCAATACCATTTGTTGAAGATGCTTTCTTTTTTCCATTGTATTATTTTGGCTTCTTTGTCAAAAATCAGGTGTTCATAGTATGTGGATTAATATGGATTAATAAAAGGGATTAATGTGGATTAATAAAAGGGATTTATGTCCCCTTTTTAATTTCTGATTTTCTTAATTTGGATGTTCTCTCTCCACCTTTTGGATAGTTTGGATAAGGGTTTGTCAATCTTGTTGATTTTTTCAAAGAACCAGCTCTTTGTTTCATTGATTCTTTGTATTGTTTTCTGTGTTTCTATTTTGTTGATTTTAGCCCTTAATTTGATTATTTCCTATCTTCTACTCCTACTTTATTTTAGAGCTTTCAGGTTTGTGGTGTTAAGTCACTAATGTAAACTTTCTCTGTTTTCTTTATGTAGGCACTTAGTGCTATGAACGTTCCTCTTAGCACTGCTTTCATGTCTCATAGATTTGAATATGTTGTGCCTTCATTTTCATTGAATTCAAGGAAGACTTCAATTTCTTTCTTTATTTCTTCCTTGACCCAAGGGTGGTTCTGTAGTTGACTGTTCAGTTTCCATAAGTTAGTAGGATTTCTGGGGGTGGAATTGTTAAATTCTAGCTTTATTCCATGGTGATCCAATAAGACACAGGGGCTTACTCCAATTTTTTTTTTTTTTTTTTTTTTTTTTTTTTTTTTTTGTTTTTT
>NW_026067908.1:18720504-18754472 GCF_014885135.2 Alexandromys fortis | reverse complement strand
TTTTTTAAAATTTATTTATTTCTTTATTAATTAATTAAAGATTTCTGTCTCTTCCCCACCGCTGCCTCCCCTTTCCCTCCCCCTCCCCTAATCAAGTCCCCCTCCCTCATCAGCCCAAAGAACAATCAGGGTTCCCTGCCCTGTGGGAAGTCCAAGGACCACCCACCTCCATCCAGGTCTAGTAAGGTGAGCATCCAAACTGCCTAGGCTCCCACAAAACCAATAGGTGCAGTAGTATCAAAAACCCATTGCCATTGTTCTTGAGGTCTCAGTAGTCCTCATTGAATATTCTTTCTTTTTCCTATATATTTTGTGTTTTGATTATTATATGGTGAGGGGACTTTTTTTGATCCAGTCTATTTGGTGTTCTGTAAGCTTCTTGTACCTTCAGAGGAATATCCTTCTTTAGTTGGAAAAGTTTTCTTCTATAATTTTGTTGAATATATTTTCTGTACCTTTGAGCTGGAGTTCTTCTCTTTCTTCTACCCCTATTATTTTTAGGTTTGGTCTTTTCATAGTGTCCCAGATTTCCTGAATGTTTTGTGTTAAGAATTTGTTGGATTCAATGTTTTCTTTAACCAATGAATCTATTTCCTCTATAGTATTTTTGGTGCCAGAGATTCTTTCTTCTTTCTCTTATATTCTATTGGTTATTCTTATCTCTGTAGTTCCTGTTTGTTTACCCAGATTTCCCATACCCAGAATTTCCTCGGTTTATGGTTTTTTATTACCTCTATTTCAATCTTTAAGTCTTGAACTGTTTCCTTCACCTGTTTGATTATTATTTTGTTGTTGTTGTTGGTGGTGGTGGTGGTTTTTTTTTTTTTTTGTTTTGTTTTGTTTTCTTGGGTTACTTTGAGCAATTTATTAACTTCTTCCAACTTTTTGCTTGTCTTCTCTTCCATTTTTCAAGGGAGATTTTCACTTTCTCTTTAAAGGTCTCCATCATTTTCATAAAGTTACATTTAAAGTCATTTTCTTCTACTTCTTCTGAGTTAGAATGATCAAGTATTCCTTCTGTGTGTCTGCTGGTGTTACCATGTTGCTTTTCAAGATGTTGGAGGAATTTTTGCTTTGGTGCCTACCCATTTCTTTCTTCAGATGAGGCCTGCAGTACTTGGTGTCTTGGTCCAATCCTTGCTGTGGCTGCAACTTAGGTCCCCTCAGTAATGGAGCAAGTCCCAAGGTCCTCTCAGTATTGGAGCAATCTGCATTCTAGGGTTCCACTGAACTCACAGGTGACAAGGTGGGTGTGGAGGCAGGGTGGGTTGGGCTATAGCCCTGCTGCAGGAATACTCCCTGCTGGCTGGCTAGAAAAGCAGAAGGAGTTGGGGAGGGGGCCCTGGGTTTTATCCCACTGGGGAGGTCCCAGAGAGTGGGGCATCTGGCTGTCTGGTCCTGTGGCCACTGACTCACCTTTTAGATCCCCTCAGTGTTGGGAGCAAGTTGTGTTCAAACACTGAACACTTTAAAAAAAAAAATCTTAGCCATTTTTATTTCTTCTTTTGGTAATGTTCTTGTTAAGACTCATAGCCCATTATTATTTAGGCTAATTGATTTCTTAACTCATTGAATTTATTGTGTTTCATATACAAAAAGAGCTCCTCAAACTACACATTGTAAAACAACCTTATGGAATCTAAAGATTAAAATAATCATTAATAAATTTGTTTTTAAAATTTAAGTATTTCTCTTCTAGTAAATGCCAATTCTTTATAAAAATTTATTGTTAAAAAGATATGCTAGAAAGACATGTGTATAGAAAAATTTTAGGATTACTTATAAAAATGCCCATATTTTCAATGTATTTTTAAAGATACAGCATCAACACTTAGAGAAATAATTTTCAAAACTGACAGAAAGTTAAAATTACTTGATGTAGTGAAATCTTAATGTTGGAATATTATACAATTGACATTTTCCTTAATTATTCTTTGTGTGTTTTATATATGTGTCTCCATGTATACATGTCTGTGTGTACATGTAGAAGTGAGAGAACATCAAGTGTCTTTTTGAGTGTCTTCTCTGCTGTATATTTTGTAAGGTGGTTTCTCACTTAATCTGAAATTTTCATGAGCTTATTGTGCAGTATAACATTCTGTCTGGTCCCTCTCGTCAATGAGTTCTAGTGATCCTCCTTTCACTCAAATTACTGGCCTACAGCCACATCTGCAATTTTTGCACAGATAATGAAGATTGAAATCATATCCTCATTCTTATCTAAGTTATCACATTACCTCCTGAGACATTCCCCCAGAATTAGTCTTATTACAAATTATGCCATCATCAGTATTCTATTCAGGTCACTTATTATTTTGCAATATGTCTCCTTTGTCTTCTGGAGCAGGTTTCCTCTTTGTAAATTCATTGCATTTCTTCTGTGTGTATGTACATGTGTGCTGGGGTGTATGCATATTCGGCAAAACTACAGCATTCGATATCTTCTTTTATAATTTTACATGACATTCTTTTAAGATAGGGTCTTTCACTTAACCTGAAGCTTGCCGCTGTTTGGGGTGAGGCTGAAGACCCATAGTCTCCAGTGATCCTCTTGACTCTCCTCTACTTGGTTGTGGACTTACACATGTAAACATACCCACTCAGCTTATTTCAGTGTCAGGGACCCAAATTTAGGTTCTCACACTTGTACAGCCAGCACCATGACCCACTGATCCACCTACCTATTCCAAGGATTTTAATATATGTTTTTCAATGGTGTTGAGAACTTGGCAGCATACACTAACAACACAAATTGTTCCCAGAGGATTTGATGTAGCTTTCGGGATGATTAGTGTTTTCTGGAAACCAGACTAATCTGTATGAGTGCAGATATATTTTAATTATATTCATGATTACTAAGTCATGATCCAGAATAAAATTCTAAAAAAAATTAAATTATTTTGCTTTATATCAGATCTCTAAGTGTGTACCATCCTTAAAACCTTTTAAGCATAAAAAATTGACAAAACTAGGCAAGTATAAAACAAAATTTATAAGATGTCTATAAATGACATGACTTTAAATAATTCTTTCCTTCTATTCCTACCTCATCTTGGGCAAACATTTCTAATTTCTTGGTAGAGCATTGTCTTTCCTGTAAATGTCATGTGATGCATAAAAGGTTTTTGGACTTGACTGGATTTAAGATGAAATATGCTACATATAATTCACAAAGTGCTGGCTGTTTCATATCTACATGCCTAAATCATTTTATTATCCGCTTAATAGCAGAGCAAATTAGTCATCCTCTCTGATTCTGGTGCACATTATGCTGAGACATGCCTACCCTAATATGCTTTCTGATAAAGTAAATGCTCACTCTGTCAGAGCACAAATCTTATTTGGACTCCAGAAAAGTCAAGGGAGAGAGAGCTGAGTCTGCAGTAGGATTGCTTACTCGAGGAGAACTGAAGAGTTATTATCAGACTTCATTAAATATATGAGAGACCCCAGCACTCAAGGTTAGAAAATTAGGATGCAAACATCAAGCTTCTACATGAAATGAAACAGGTAGCAAAAAACAAGAATGATAGCTCTTTGCACTTTACACAAGGAAGGAGGTGGGCCTTTATCAAAGTAAATGCTTTGGCTAGTTGAATGAGGCTGTGCTTCTTAGTTATTTACTTCAGTCAGAAATGCAGGACTATAAAGTATTACTAATTAAGCTTCAGAGAGATGTATAGCTACTGATAATGTAAAATGGTGTCTGAATTTCTAATATATGTTCCTTTATTTAATAAACAATATAGTTATAAATTTTGAATCTTGTTTACAAAAGTGAAATTTCACATCCCTGATGCTTCTGTTCAAACTTGTTATGTGCACAATGGAAAAGATATTCAACTTGCCTTTGAAAGGTACATAGAATATTTCAGTGTATCACTAATAAAAATGGAAATTGTCTTGATATTTTAGAAATAGAGTGTTAGTTGAATCTGATATTGGTTTGTCTATTCCATATTATTTAGAAGTTGAAGTAAAATTTTCACCATATTTTATAAAACAAGCATACATGTTATCATTTTATTTACCTTTACTAACTGGAAAATAAATACTTCCTATCATGTCATTTTCTCTTGGTCCTTTCTGTAGCAGACTGTGTGCATCTGTTCTTTTCATCTATTCCTCACCTTAGCCTTTTCCTTTTTGCAATTCTTAATTTCTAACATTCTTAACATAATAAATTCTGGACACACCATTCTTTGCCTAGATATCATTGAATAATAAAAAATAAGGATTGATAATATTTGGAACATGTCAGCATGTGTATGTTAATGAAAGAGTCAACCCAAAATGCCTTAGAAAGCAGCTATTCCAACATGCATTGCACACCGCATCAGCTTAAGCCAGAACTGCTTTATTCTAACTACTTCACTCATGATCACAATATGACCTTCGTAAATTATATTTTAAGGATAAAATTATTAGGAATTCTAAAATGGAGAAGCTTGGGTTCTTTTTTTTTTTAATATAATTTTTTTATTGAAAAAAAAAAAAGATTTCCGCCTCCTCCCCGCCTCCCATTTCCTTCCCCGTCTCCCTTTCCCCCCCTCCTCCCTCTCCTCTCCCCCTCCCCCCACTCCTCTCCCCCTCCCTCTCCAGTCTGAGGGGCAGTCAGGGTTCCCTGCCCTGTGGAAAGTCCAAAGTCCTCCCCGCTCCATCCTGGTCTAGGAAGGTGGACATCCAAACTGGCTAGGCTCCCACAAAGCCAGAACATGAAGTAGGATCAAAACCCAGTGGCATTGTCCTTGGCTTCTCAGCAGCCCTCATTGTCCGCCATATTCAGAGAGTCCGGTTTTATCCCATGCTTTTTCAGTCGCAGTCCAGCTGGCCTTGGTGAGCTCACAATAGATCAGCCCCACTGTCTCCGTGGGTGGGTGCACCCCTCGTGGTCCTGACTTCTTTGCTCATATTTTCCCTCCTTCTGCTCCTCCTTGGGACATTGGGAGCTCAGTCCGGTGCTCCAGTGTGGGTCTCTGTCTCTATCTCCATCCATCTCCAGATGAAGGTTCTATGGTGATATGCAAGATATTAATCAGTATGGCTATAGGATAGGGTCATTTCAGGTTCTCTGTCCTCAGCTGCCCCAGGAACTAACTGGGGACATCGCCCTGGGCACCTGGGAGCACCAAATCTCTTGCCAACCCTAAGATGGCTCCCTTAATTAAGATGTGTGCTTCCCTGCTCCCCTATCCGACCTTCCTTTATCCCAAACATCCCGTTTCCCAAGTTCCCCCCAACCTCCCCTTCTCACTTTTCTCTCCCCATCTCCCCTTACCTCCCTCCCCCCCCCCCCCAAGATCCCATTTTTTGCCCGGCAATCTTGTCTACTTCCCATAATCAGGAGGATAGCTATATGTTTTTCTTTGGGATCACCTTCTTATTTAGCTTCTTTAGGAGATCAAATTATAGACTCACTGACCTTTATTTATCTCTAGAAACCAATTATGAGTGAGTACATCCCAAGTTCATCTTTTTGGGTCTGGGTTACCTCACTCAGGATAGTGTGTTCTATTTCCATCCATTTGCATGCAAAATTCGAGAAGTCATTGTTTTTTACCGCTGAGTAGTATTCTAATGTGTATATATTCCACACTTTCTTCATCCATTCTTCCATTGAAGGACATCTAGGTTGTTTCCAGGTTCTGGCTATTACAAATAATGCTGCTATGAACATAGTTGAACAAATGCCCCTGTCATATGATCGGGCCTCTCTTGGGTATATTCCCAAGAGTGGCATTGCTGGGTCCAGGGGTAGGTTGATCCCGAATTTCCTGAGAAACCGCCACACTGCTTTCCAAAGTGGTTGCACAAGTTTGCATTCCCACCAGCAATGGATGAGGGTACCCCTTTCTCCACAACCTCTCCAGCAAAGGATATCATTGGTGTTTTTGATTTTAGCCATTCTGACAGGTGTAAGATGATATCTCAAAGTTGTTTTGATTTGCATTTCCCTGATCGCTAAGGAGGTTGAGCATATCCTTAAGTGTCTTTTAGCCATTTGAATTTCATCTGTTGAGAATTCTCTGTTCAGGTCAGTGCCCCATTTTTTAATTGGGTTAATTAGCATTTTAACGTCTAGTTTCTTGAGTTCTTTATATATTTTGGAGATCAGACCTTTGTCTGTTGCGGGGGTGGTGAAGATCTTCTCCCAGTCAGTGGGTTGCCTTTTTGTCTTAGTGACAGTGTCCTTTGCTTTGCAGAAGCTTCTCAGTTTCAGTAGGTCCCATTTATTCAATGTTGCCCTTAATGTCTGTGCTGCTGGGGTTATACATAGGAAGCGATCGCCTGTGCCCATCTGTTGTAGGGTACTTCCCACTTTCTCTTCTATCAGGTTCAGTGTGTTCAGACTGATATTGAGGTCTTTGATCCATTTGGACTTGAGTTTTGTGCATGGTGATAGATATGGGTCTATTTTCATTCTTCTACAGGTTGACATCCAGTTGTGCCAGCACCATTTGTTGAAGATGCTTTCTTTCTTCCATTGTATACTTTTAGCTCCTTTATCGAAAATGAGGTGTTCATAGGTTTGTGGGTTAAAATCTGGATCTTCTATACGATTCCATTGGTCAACTTCTCTGTTTTTATGCCAATACCAAGCTGTTTTCAATACTGAAGCTCTGTAGTAGAGTTTGAAGTCAGGGATTTGGGTTCTTATCACACAAAGTCAGTCTTTGCCTTAATGATTCCTGTGACTGTACACTGTCTTCACTGAGCTGTGTCTATTCAGTTAGACAGTAATCTTTGAAAAATCAGAGTATTAATATTTGTCTTCAAGTTGGATTTTTGAAACATGGGAAATCTGGAGCAGTATGACAAAGAACAGGTTACCCCAAAAGAAAATAAGTGCATGCCCCAATTCTTTCCCTAATCATGTAATAAACCTTTATTGTTTCATCCACTTAAATGGGTTACTATCAACTCTTCCTGGGGTTCTCTCTATTGGATGGCTTTATAAAAATGAAACTTTATTTCCATCACAGAAGCATTCCATTTTTCGCAGGAACTCTCTCATTCTAGTTTTTAAAAGCTGCTGAGTAAACATTAGGTGACCTTAATACTCTGTGGACATTTGTTTCAATGACAGATTTAAGACCAGTCCCTAATTCAGTGCTGTCTCTGTCTTGGTCCATATTCATTGTGGGTTCCATCAAATAAAATTCCCACAGAATTGTGCTTGAGAATATAACTGTCCTGAGGATATAAAATTTCTAAGACATTTAAGATGTATAAATAATGTTTCACAAAAAATAAAATATATTCTTAATAAGATTGCAAGATATGTGAGATGGAATATTATTGCTCCTATAATGATCGTTATTATAGAACTTCCAAATCCTTGATCCTCCTCCTCCTTTTCTCACTGTTCCAACTAAACAGAGTATTAATCCCTAAATAACTGTCATGTAATTAATAACTTAAGGGATAGATCAGACAAAAGGTGGGTTGACTATAATCAAGAAACAGTTGGATCATGGGAGTATTTTCTTTCTTGTTTATTCTCCTTAGGTGGTTTCTTTAAATCCATAAAGTGTGTATGGAAACATTTGTCCATTAATCTATGGTTTTCTTCTTCCTTATGCTATTCATCTTGGTATATCAACTGGTGCTGTCATTATGCATATTTTGCTTTGACAACCATTGTTAAAACATCCATATTATGTCTAGAAGATACTGATTGGATGCAGGCATTATGGCACTAGCTTTGTGTCTTTGAGTATATAACGTGAAGTAATCATAGAAGCCAAAAAATTAGAAATTAGAAAGAGACTGTGTGAACGTGTGTGTGTGTGTGTTACTAATTAATAAGAACAAAGAATAAAATTGGAGGAATTGTAGCTCTAAAGAAAGGAGGGAGGCTACTACAGGGAAAGAAGGAAGCAGCGACGATACTAAGGGTATTTGAAAAGGTCATAGAAAAACATTATTTTGTAACCTTGAATACATACATAAATTCCGTATATATAGTAGTTGAATATATACATACACACATATTAGTAGTTTTACATCACAAGAATAATAGGCTCTTTAAGAAAAACAATATATTGCTGAGAATGGGCAACTTCAAAGCTGTATGAGTCATAAGTCTAAGATTTTCCAACAAATATGGGCTATATCTGATACCTGTTAGAACTTGAAGATATTTTGTAAAAAAAAANAAAAAAAAAAAAAAAAAAAAAAAAAAAAAAAAAAAAAAAAAAAAAAAAGCTTACTGCTGAAGATACCAAGCATATCAGACTAAGGACTTAGAAGAACTGAATGAAAACTGATCTAGTCTGCTAAAAAAAATAAAATAAAAAGAAATGGCTGCCTCTAAAAGATTTCACCTGTGGCGTAAGATACCCAAGGATGCAATTATCTTGCAGGTAATCAGCAGGCATCACAGAGTACTTAAGGTCCATTAAATAGTAGAAAATCCATACCTGGTACTTCAAACCTAGCCAAGTACCTGGTTTAGTAAGGTTAGGGATCCTAGAGAAAATACACTTTCCTAAACCATAACATTTCCAACAGCAACAGCATTCTAACTACCTTTTCTTATATACACACATGAGTGCAGCCGTCACTCCTCATCAAATAAGGTTCTTCTCCAGCAGATGGAGGGATACTACAGAGAACTATAAATGAACAAGATGCAGAGAAAAACTGACTATAGGGTTCCCAGGTCCAATTAGTGCATGCACAGTAAATCTTACAACTAAGGCTAGGGAAGCATCATAGAAGAGGGGCTGAAAGACTGCGGCGGTGTTCTGATTACCAGCCATCCTAGAGAGCAATGATGTTTGCTGTGCTCAAAATAGACAAAGGTATTGTTATATATAGTTTACCTCAATACCATTTTAGAAGCTCTGGAAAAAGACGTAAATAAACCCCATCAGAACAGATTACGCTGTGTTTCAGAAAGAAAAACCCCTTAGAATTCAGCCAGCAGTCTCTCCAGTTACGTGTGAAGAATCAAAGTGGACTTGCAAGTTCATGTTGTGTACGTAACATCATGGCACTGCTTCTCTGGGTGGAGAGTAAAATTACAATGCCATTGTCTATCAGGGCAATGTAAATGTAAATGTGCTTTGATAATCACCTAACGAACTCCTATATTTTGTAGATGAAATTAGTTCATGGTCCGTCAGCTGACTAGTAGGAAATATGAGAATTCATGTAGTCTTGCAGTGAATCTAGACACTAAAGAGGCAATGTTTATAACCACGAATGTGATAGTTATTGAAATTTATGAGAAAGAACTATTTGTGTTCAAACCTGTTACAGATTATTTTGTGATATGTATCTAGAAAGATAATATACTGCAGTCATGTGGAAGCTTAGTAGAACACTGGGTATCAGCCTATAATGTGTTCAATCTTACTATCTTAAAATAAAGTCTCCCACTTAACCCCAATATCACTATTTAATCAAGTTTGGCTGACACAGGGATCTCTGAGGATCTACCTGTTTCCATCAACTGGTGATGAGGTTATGGAACGCAGAACCATGCTCAACTTTTTACATGGATGCTGAATAATAGAACTCAGGTCTTTCCATTAGCAGAGCAGGCATTCTGAACAATAGTTTAATCAACCTGACCCAGAGACAATTTAAATACATTTTTGCCTGTTGTTTTTAAGTTTGAATTAAGATGTTTTAATGCTATTTTATCAACTGTGAACTCTTAACAAAATTAAGAATTCACACAATAATAACTTTTTAATAGGGTAAATTTTAAGACAGGCTATATTAAAATTTGTATGAAAACATAATAAATTTCAACTTCCTAATGTGTGATAAGCACATATTTTGAAACCTCATTCAGCATTTATCTAAGAAAAAGCTCATAAAACTGCTTCATTTTTTTTACATTTGATGTAGTTTTATTTGTTGGGTGAGAATCATATAGTAATGTGGAGATATGTGGGAAATAGAAAAAAAAGAAATGAAGATTATAGAAAAGAAACAGTGAGGAATAATGAGAGAGGGGGTAAAAGAAGTCAGTGTATTGTAAGAACTCAGTACATAGTGTCACACTAGAGAGGAATGCCTTTGGAGTTGAGCAACTTTGGCAAATAGAAGATTCCAGCCACACCATCTTAACAATATCCAAAATTACTTATGTAAGTCATATTATATATTTGCAGGCCATATTTTCAGGGTGTCACAGTCATTCCTTCCTCTGCCATTCTAAGAAACTGCCATTGTAAAAAACTAAGAAACTGAAAGTAACCAATGACATTGTCCAAAGGTACCTGCACCAGTGTCTTCAGTAAGAGAAGGGGCCATTTATTCCCATGGCATCCACGGGTGTCAGTTAAAGACAAGACTGTTACCCCATGAAAGCTTGTGCTACTCAGTCTGCTTTCTCTTTTTATGACTCTCAAGCATTCTAAGCCATTCTCTGCCTGATGGAAAAATGAGGAAGCAACTCTTCATGGCCTACTTAGCAAGACTTGGTGAAAAAAACCATCAGCATCACCCACATTTTCTCAGAAGGACACTTGTGTCTGTTTGAAATAAGCTTGGTTAATGCGAAATAATAATAGAGCACTGCATGATTTCAAGGTTTGAGAGTTAACAGTATCTTTCTGCTGACCTATTTGCCGGTAATTGTCATGCTATGATTTTAAAACAACCAAGATGATTTCAAATGGTGTAGGCAAGGATAACACACCTTTTTATATTACTAACAAAGAGGCTTTTATAGGCAATGGATATTCAAAGAAAGCTTTCTGAAGAAGTCATTCTTCCTAGATATCACTCTGCACAATTTCAGTGTACATGGATTTGTTTAGTATTTTACTGTAGACTAGAGACTTGAAAATTGACATCAAGTGCTTTAAAAATGCAATAGAAAAAATAGAGTAAAATCAATAATAGTGTGAGAAATGACTAGAACAGCTTGTATTTTCTCAGTGGTCATCAAAAAGTAATTTTATATCCAATAATTTGTATCGATTGTTTGTGAAACTATAATGCATTATGCCATAAGCCTGCCGGTGCAGTTATAAATATATGTACCATTTGGTTGATGTTAGTTATTTTCTTTCTTGAGTTTTCTCTGGAAGTAATCTTACTCTTTTTTTTTTTTTACTATTTATACATAGAGGTAAGACTCAAAACTATGAGTATTAATTAGAAATATCACCTTTAGTCAGGCATTTTGCACACTTCTATTTGAGTCATAAAAAGGAAGAGCAAAACATGAGCTATGATATTACTTAAAAAAAAAGCTTTTAGGATCATTCCCACTGCGATCATCAACAGTCATGTCCCTAAGGTTGTGAACTGAAAAACAATTATATATCTATCACTTAACCAGGGAGGGACATCCAGAGAAGTGCAACCTTAGGTGACTCTGCATCGTTTGAAGACCATTGAGTACACTTTTTAAGTTTAACAAGCACAAAAGGTTTGTTTATATCAGCATTACTCCTAAATAGATGTAATGGCTTGTACTCTTATGAGAGAAGACTAGACAGTCAGTGATAGGTATCATTCTATTTTTCTGTAGTAACCTTAGGAAATCACCATCCCAGCCCACCATTGTAATGCATATCTGGTTTTCATAAATTTAAAAATGTTATAGGGTTTGCATTAGTTAGTGTTCTCTAAAGAAATAGAGTAGATGGGCTCTCTCTCTCTCCCCCTCTTCCGCTCTCTCTCTCTCTCTCTCTCTCTCTCTCTCTCTCTCTCTCTCTCTCTCTCTCTCTCTTCCCCCCTCTGTGTGTGTGTGTGTGTGTGTGTGTGTGGCATTTCTTAGACTGGCTTACAGGCTGTGCCTTTGTCATAACAAAGAGGCTGAGAATCGAGGATTTATTCAGTCTATGAGGCAGAGTGTCTCTGTGTTCCCAATCTAGCACTGGAGTGCTGGGAAATTCCTGGAGAGCTTCTTATCTTTAGTCTTACCTGGACCTTTTAAGAAGTCAGTTATAATAGTAGCCAAGGAATGTTTTACTTTTAGGAAAGATACTTGCCAGTGAAAATAAGGACAACCAGGCAAAAAGCAAAACTTCTCTATCCCTTTATGTGGGTTGCCTTCAAATGCTATGGCCCAGATTTAGGGTGGATTTTTTCAGAGTATTTGACTCTAATTAAGAAGATTCCTCACAGTGGTGCTCAGCAACTTTGTTTTACTTAATCCCAATTATAGTTTTCTTAGTCGCCTTTGTGTTGCTATTATAAAACACAAGCACCCAGGTAACTAACAAGAAAGACTTTAATTTGCTCTTATGCGTTCAAAATATTAGACTCCATGGTGTCAGAGCAAAGGCATGGTGGTAAGAACTGTGAGCTCTCATCCTGATCCACAGCAAGTAGGGGGCAGAGACAAAGACCCCGGATTGTTACAAATGTTTGAAAACCTCAAAGCCTTCCTCAGTTACACCCCTCCTCTAACACACTCACACAGCCCAATCTTTCTCTAACAGTTCCATCACCTGTGGACAAAGAGTTCAAACATATGAGCTTTAGGGGCCATTGCCATTTCAACCATCACAGTAGTCAGGGTGACAGCCAAGATTAGGCACCACAAGCCCGCCTAATAACTATTTTTTATGAAGCGTCTAACTGTGTTATGACGAAATAGTAAATTTTCAAGCTTTGTATTGCTTATGTTGTCTCAATAATACACCTGTTTCATAATAGGACTCCTTTATAATTTTGTATTTGGTTCTTTTAGTCATCACAGTTTCTGGGATGGGCATGCAATGAAAACTATTGGCTCATGTATGTACTGAGATGTACAGAAATACCGACCTTATACCATGCTGATAACTTGAATTCTTCTGAAACTCAGTTTCTTATCTAAAATCAATATGTCTATATGAATGTTGATAGGATTTAATGGAAATATTTTTTTATTTATTCAAGAAATATGTAATTAGAATTATCTGTGTCCTAGACACATAGCAATACAAAATAGAACTTCCCTACCTCAAGTAAGGGGAAAGCAAGCAACATATTCATTAACAAACAAATAAATAATATAATAGTATAATTACAGATTGAAGTTGAATGTGCTTAGGGCAACAGATCCATGATGATATGTTAACTGTTATTTTTGAACTATAGAGGTGTGTGTGTGTGTGTGTGTGTGTGTGTGTGTGTGTGCATTTAACTGGCTTGATCAGAGGAGCCTTTCCTGAGGACATGGCATTTTATATTAAAAGTGATTCGTGACCAACCACTGAAGAGAAAAAATCATTACAGACAGAATTAACAGTAAATGCAAAGCACACAGAATGCAAATAGGCTAAATGTAAATGAAAATATCATTATTGGAGCATGGCGAGAGAGGTAGAATATGGGCTCCAAAAAGGATTGTGTTCAGCACACAGCAGCATCAGCTGTTGGAATGCTAAGCTATGTGTTGACGTTCCAAAACTATTTTTATTAAAATCTGTTGGAGAATTGATCTAATATTGGCAGGGCATTATTATATTTAGTAGTGAGTAGTTTAACGAGTATATGGCTAGACTAGCAGGCAGAATATTGAATTTTAATTTACTAGCTTACTACAGACTTCCTATATAAACTTGTAAACATTATATAATCTCACCCTCAATATCAATGGTTCTCTACTTTCACTCCCTGATTATTTCACAGGCTTTCAAAGAGGTCATAAAAACAAGATTTCTGCAGCTACATATAAGGAATATTAATATAAAGTGTGTGCATGTATGTGTGTGTACTATCTGATAACATTGACCTATAAAATATAAGTATCAATATGAATGCTTAACAAATTATAATTAATTTAAAATGTTCTAAATATTTAAATACATTTTTATTTATAATTTTATATGATGTTTTTCAAATATAATTATTCCTAGTATGTGGAATGAATAACATGAATGTGTAAATTACAACCCCACACATGCACACGCGCACATACACACATCTAATGAAAATAGTAAGAGATAATGGACAATTACTAAGATGTTTTGAGACACACACACATAACTGCTAATAGCTCTGCAGGTCCTGAAATAGTACCTGTGTTGTGTATTGAGGTTTGTTTTGTTTTTTTTTTTTTTTGTTTTGTTTTTTTTTTCTGTCAAACTGATCTCTGGTGTTCCTGTCTTTCAGGGTGGCATCATTTTGGAAAGGGGGCCTTTAAAGAATTGATTATGGTTAGATGAGACCCAGTGTTGCTTCATCTAATAATAATATCACTCACTACTAAAAAGACACAATTGCAGACACACACTATCTAGACAATCGTCACAAAATATTATGAAACCTCAACCAATCTTAGGCAGCGTATTCTGTTTGTTTCTTTAATGATGAATTTAACTTGTGATCATATAAGTAAATTAGGAGGACGTAACAATTATCATATAGGCCTTATACTGACAAAGCTTTAAGGCTTTGAGGATGAAATCTTTATCTTCTATTTTTTTCACTTTTTAATTATATACATTAATTTTTTTTATCAGTTTCAGTGATTATAAGGAGTCAAAGATTTGCAAGACATCCTTCCTACCTTCCTAAGGATAGTTTTTCTAAAAGTACATTCGTATACTGATTCATTTTTTGATTTCTTAGTAGTTCCACGAACAGAGGCTATTTTACAGTCAGTTATCCATTAGAGACCACTTATTTAACTCTGAAGTATTACTGATTAAATGCCAGATCTATTAACTAGAATGGTTTTCAAAAATCTTCAATGAATGTTAACTGTCTTTAAAATTAAACTTTCTAAAATCCATCGAATTGACTCTTAAATGCCCTTTTATTCTCTCTCAATAAGCTATACCATGGTGAGTCTTCCTTGGCTGTACATGAAGTCCTGTTTTCAGGAAAGGCTGCTCACACAGCTATAATGATGGAACTAACGTTCATTCTCTCTAGTTGTGGTGACTCACAGGAAATGCATGTACACTTTCACACACACCATCATTATGATTGGTTGAACATTTTTTTTTTCGCTGAATAACTCGCCTCTAAGGTAAAGATGAATACACTCCCGGAAGAAAAGAAACCACCTTTGTATGGGAATATGATTTTCTTCACTGGTAGAGTGCTTGTCTAAGGTAAGAGAGATCCTGCGTCCTTTCCCTAGAGTCCAAAAACAAAAATAAAAGCAAAATAGATATGTACTACATACCAAAATAAATAAGAAAAAAAAACTATTTGCCTCATAGCTTCTAACTTACCCCCCCTTATTGAAAATAGGTAATTTTGGGGGTTTTGTGGAACTTATAACAATGGGAGTAGGGGTGTCTCTGAGAATTTTGTCTGCTGTTTAGATCCTTTTTCCTCCTACTGTTGCCTCAAACAGCTTTGATATGAAGATTTGTGCCTAGTCCTTTTGCATCTTGTTAGGCGATGTTCAGCTTATATTACTGGGAGACCTTCTCTAGGCAAATGGAGGAGGAACAGTGGTTCTTGGGGAGAACAAAGGTGGAGAAATGAAAGGAGTGGAAGGAGGGGAAGTTGTAGGATATATTGTATGAAAGAATAAGTAAGAGAAGAAATGAAGGTAGATTCTTTCCTAATTCAGTATATCCTGATGACATCCCCTCCCTCATTCCTCCCAGCTCCTCCCTACCTTTACTTCAGTCCAGATATGCTGTCTTTAATGGATCCCCAAGGGAAGGGGACGTAGGCAAGATCTACTTAGTAAATTGGCAGCATAGGGATAAGGGGGAGGGTGGTAGGGGAGTGAGGAGGGGAAAAGGGGAGAAGGGAAGAGAACATGAGGGATCAGGAGGACCGAGTTGAGTAAAGGAGAGAGAGGGAGAGCAAAGAAAGAGATACACCTTGAAAGAGGGAGCCATTGTGGGGTTAGTGAGAATCCAGGCACCAGAGAAACTCTCAGGAAACCACACTGATGACCCCAATTTAGAATCTGGCAATAGTGGAGAGGGTACCTAAACTGTCCTGCCCCTGTAATCAGATTGATGGCTACCTTAATTGTGTCATAGAACCTTCATCCAGTAGCTGACAAAAGTGATGCAGAGATTCACAGCTAAGCATTGGGCTGAACTCCTGGAGTCCAGCCATAGAGAGAGGAACCGTATGATTAGCAAGGGGGCCAAGATCATGGCAAAAATACCTTCAGAAACAGTTAACATTAGCTAGTTGGAGCTTACTGACCCCAGACAGAGTTGGGGAACTAGCATAAGACGAAACTAGGTGACAGTTGTACGGCTTGGGCAGTTTATGTGTGGAGGGTCATTGGCCTTGGAACCAGTATTTATCCCTTGTGAATAAACTGGTTTTTGGAGCCCATCCTCTTTGGAAGGATACCTTACTTAGCCTAGATACAAAAGGGGAGGGCTTTGGTCCTGCCTCAAGTGATGTGACAGACTTTGTTGACTCCCCATTGCCTCAAACTCTCTGAGGAGTGAATGGAGTGTAGGGTGGGAAAAAGTGGGAGGAGTAGGAGGACAGCAAGGAGAGGGAACTGGGATAGGTATAAAAAACAAGATTGTTTGAAAAAAGAAGGAAAAAAAACAGGCTTCTAAGAGATAGTCACGAAATATAAGAAAATAAATATAATAGGATTAAACAAAAGTCATCATATTGAAAACTGGAAAAGGTAAATCAACAAAAGGATAAGAGATCAAGAAAAGGCAGAAGAATCAGAGACACATTAGTTCACACACTAGGGAGTCTCACAAAAACATTAAATTAAAGCTATAATATGCACAAAGAAGACCCGGTGCAAACCCAGGCAGGCCCCGTGCTTGCTGCTTCAGTCTCTGTGAGTTCATGTGAGTCTTGCTCTGTTGATTTTGGTTCTTAAAGTCTTTCTGTCTCTCTCTCTCCTTTTCTGTGAAATTTCCTGAGATCTGAGTGGAAAAATTTTATTTTATTTTATTATTCCAGTAGTATTTTGGTTTTATTCTAAGTCTCTGGGCTAACCAACCTCAGGTTCTTGGTCATCAAAGCAGTGTTGAGTGTGGGTATCATTTCCTGGAGTGGGCCTTAAGTCATATCAGATGTTTGTTGGTTAGTTTCACAAGACATGTGCTACCATAGCCCTGACATATTTTTCTAGGACAGCATTATAAATTAAAGGTTTTGTAGCTGGCTTGGTATTTACATTCTCCACAGAATACCTTCTTATACACAGACCATAAAGATAATGGTTATATGTAGGCACCAACTTGATTTTCTGCAAGTTCATTGAGTTGGTTGAGTGTTGTCTTCAGCAATGTGAACTTGCTGTAAGTTTGTGGAAATCAGCCTACTGTTTTGGCAACATCTTGAGTTGTTTGGAAATTTCCATGGGACCTCTTTGGCCCAAAACTCAATTTAATGTAAACCATACAGTATTGGAAGGTTTGTTTGCTGACAAGAGATGGCAAGTTGGAATTCTGTATCCCCCAATATTTGGAGATTTCATTAGAATCACTTTGATATATTTTAGGAGTGCTCCATGCAATAGGTTTTTATATTAACCCTAAAATACCCCTCAAGTCTAGCTGTCTTTTATTGCATGCCATCCACAGCTTTTGTACATTGCCAATTTACCAGAAGTCTTTTTACTGCAATTTATTTGTTCTCTTGTTCTGTTTCTCCCTCCCTCCCTCCCTCCCTCCCTCCCTCCCTCCCTCCCTCCCTCCTTCCCTCCCTCCCTCTCTCTTTCTCTCTCTCTGTGTTTATGTGACATTCGTGTGTGTTCCCCAAAGGACCAGTAGAAAACATCAGTTTCCCTGACACTGGGCTCAATGTGTCCTAGAACTCCAAAATGGTCATCCAGAAAAGCAGCAATTACTTTTAGCCACCGAATGAACTTTCCAACCCGGAAATCTTTGCTAACTCAACATTTCAGCTTTCACTAAATTCATAATTTAGATTCAGACACTGATTTCTTTTAAACCATGCCAGTTAAGTCCTTCAATATTTTAATCTGTAATAAAAGGCATTTTTAAATAAGAAAATCTTCAAACTTCTCTAGCTTTTACATCAGTTCTCTGAGAGAAACCTTAAATGTATTAATTTTGATGGTTTTGATGTATGATTTGTTTTCATTTAGCTATCAGTTAGGTAATTAGACATTATCTTAGATAAAAGTCTATATTCAAAAATGTTAAATACCAAAAAGATGAAGGCCAATTTGCAAGTCCTCTCAGGTCATTATTCTACCAATTAAAAAAAAAAAGAACACATATAAGTAAATCCCCCTTAGTACATCATGTATAATGGAAGCTAGAAATATGGCTATTAACTGTCCCCATGACATGTGAGTTACGTATACATGGATGTGTACTGTAAAGCACTCCACATTATTTAAATTTTGTCTATTAGCTTTCTTGAAACACTCAGTTCTTGAATATGCGATCCAATACTTTTTTAAACTAGAGCTCTCAATTTAGATTATCTTTCTATATTTTATGATGAATTAATTTTTCATTTCTACCATAATTTATTTCTATATATCCACCAAGCACCAGCTCATCAAGGCAATTATTCTCAAGTGCTAGGTTACTTTTTTGTTGTTGCTTTTGTTTTGAGGTTTGTCTTATTTTGAGTGAAGGCATAAGAAATTCAAAAAAGACATTTTTATATTTAAATGCATTCAAAGGAAATTTCCATGATCTAAGTTAGGACTCAGTCACAATATTCTGTAAAAACACCATTTATTTTAGTAGAAATGTAAGAATACAAACAGGTGAACTGTCACCATTAAAAGAATAACAGTGAAAACGCGATTTGTGTGCAACAAAGACAAAAAGACAAATGAACGTGTAGTCTAAAATGCATTGTCACTCTTTGACAAAAAAATAACAAATTAGAAAAATTAATACAGTTGTTAAATGTTCAGGTAGGAAAAGATCTGTAGTGATCCTAAAATATACTGTGATAGTCTGATTGGGCATGCACCTTATATCTGTACGTCATTGGTACTTGGGAAATATATAATACAGCTTTAATGTTTTATTTTTTTCTGTTTTTTTTTTCCCTCCTTTGGTTTGATTTAAGCTTGTGAAGTGAGGTGTTTCGAGCAATAGGCCTAAAAGCTTTCTCTTCCCCAAGTACACCATGGTAGATGTGTGGCCAAGAATCTCGGCTTTGATGTTTCTTTGTATTGTTCTCCATACCTCTAATGACTGTCTGAGCATTCTGCCATACTCAGCATCCATAAAAACTCAGATGGCAAGGAACTAAAGGCTTGGAGATGATTAAACTTTAATGTCTTACCGTTTAATTCTCATTAGCCCTATCCTGAATTCATTAAGGTGTCAGCACATGGGCCACTACTTGTTTATGTATTGTGTCTGATATCCTGTTTGAAGATTCTAAAGTAGATAAAAAAAAACACAGCCCTAAAGGCTCCTTCTAGGTCTACAATTGTATTTACTATTTTATTCATAAAATTGTGCCCTTCAGGGCAAAAGCACCTCCTCCCTCAGAGAGAATGTGAAACATTTACTTAAAACGCATACGTTGGCATAAAATCTGTTATCAGCATATATTAAATTGTATGGAATTTTAGATTTGTCAGGGTAACTCTTGGCTCCTGCTTAAATGTCAATGCTCTATACAGGAAAGACAATTTCAAAGACAGTAAAATATATGGACATATATGGCATTAATGAATACACATTTTCATTTACTTTACATAAAAATACATAATTTTGGAGAGTAGCAAAACCATAATTAGTTGACATGCAGGGCTGCAGCAGAATGGACATATGTTATCAGTATTAATTACATATTTGGGAGATAAGCTTACCTGAACATCCCTTCAAAAATAGTCATTTTCAGTAATTGAGGGCATATATGCATGCAGTGTCTGTGTCAATACATAAATCTTAATGTATTAAATTGCATATATTTTATATTAAACATTGGCATAAATACATAAAACAACACACAAAGAATCTTTGGCATGCTGTTTTTTTTTAATGTTCCAGGTTTCAGCTTCCCCATCATTATGAATATAAGTTGGGCAAAAAGTATCATTTTTTTCCTAAATAATTTATCAGCCTCCATTTAGAAGCTCCATACAAGGTATTAATTGTTTATCACGTGTCTTTGAAATTTCTAGTTACATGACTTTAACCATTTTATTCAATGTAGAAAGTTCATTTGATTATAGTCAAATAGTGTCTTCACTGTTGGGGATCAGTGGCTAAAGAATGAAGTACAGGATGAAAGATGCATTTTCTCATCTTCTATTAGTTTAGAGTCTAGTGAGTACAGGTAATGTTAATAAAAGAAAAACAGAAGCGTGGTTTCCAGCTATGGTGATTGTACTGAAGGGCTTATGAGTAGTTATAACTGTTTCTAATCTGGCCAAGTTCTTTAATAGAACTAACTATGACAAAAGAAGCATTTAGTGATGCTAGGAGGCTAAAGTCAGAACTGGAAAGGGGAAAACATCAATTTTGGTAGAATATGATTTGACTTATTGAAAGAAAAAACGATTTATTATTGAAACATAGGGAATTTTCAGTCTTTAGGGCCTGGATCCAAGCTTCTGGGATTATTAAAATTTACATGTAAGTTAAAAGTTACTTTTCCTTTGCTCCTATTTTAGCACACTGAAGGTATGAATGTTCATCAAAACACCACATGCTTTAACACTGGCTATGGACAAAGCAGTTTTACTATTTTACATTGGTGAACATGTTATAAATCAATGTGTAATGTGTTGCTCATATTATGTGTATATGAAGAAAAGAGAAGCTAATTTAGGGATTCGCTTTTATAGACATAGATACTGGCTCATATCTGAGGTGGTCAACAGCGCTATTAGTGGTAGTAAGATGTATTCAATGAAACCCATCCTAAAAATGAAGACTCTGAGTTACTGAAGGTCTGTGTGTATACAAGTACTAACTATATGAATTGAGACTCCCACTTTCTAACAGTGCTATTGAGAGGTGATTGTGAATTCACACAACTCTTTTTTTCACTGTTCTTTAAATTAAACCAATTTTGCACTGTGCATTTAAAGTTTTATCTAGCACAGATCCATAGTTTGAATATCCAAAGTAAAAACTTAGTCATCATAGTGCTTCAAGGAAAAAGAAAGGCACACAGTTTTATTCTGAATTTAAGAGTGTTGTTTACGTTTTATGCCCAAACACGATAGAAGACAGACTCAGGAAGATTCTCAGTATGTGGAGAGATAATGATCTTACAATAATGCATTTCCCAGAATGACAGTCAGTGATGTCTGTAAATGGCTTTTGGTAGACGAAAGAAAACACACTGCACCAATCAATACACAGATAGTCTGTAATGTAAAGATTAAGATCAGAATATTTAAAAATTTAATACTTTGCTTCTCCATATAGCACTTTGGAAGTCAATATCTTTGGAAACCTGGCTCATTTCCCTTCTTTGAAAGCATTATATATTTAAAGTTTTTAATTATTTATCTAGTTCATGTGATTAAAAATGAAAAAAGTTAGTTTATCCATTATGTTCTGCAGCTGCTCTTTGGAGTTAGACTTTATTTTTCTTCTTTCTCTCAATTCTTATATCTTTGATTTTTTTTTTGTTAACCTGTTAAGAAAACTCAATACACACATTAAGAAGCCAAATGCAAAGTCAGCTACTAACAGCAGAAGATGCTACAGCTGGTGCTGGGGGCAGAGGCAGCCGCATATAGAACAAGGTACTTGCACGTTTTTCTCACCTCTGTGACTTTTAGGTCTGATAGTCAAAAGTGGAGACAAAGCTGACAGACAGTGCAGTGTCTTTTCAAGAAAATTGTGGATAGTAGCCTTATCCATTAAAAATGTTATCAAAATATTTTGGAAGCAATTGTTTTCACATAAGAACTCTTTCCTTATGTATTAGTGTTTTGCTTGCACAAATACCTGTAAACCATGATAATGACCCATTCCTGCAGAGTACCAAGGAGAATATTAGGGACCCTGGAATTAGAGTCATTGGCAATTTTTGAGTAGCTTTGTAGGTGCTTGGAGTTGAATTCTGGTACTCCAGCACAGCCCAGTCCACTTATGTATTTTCATTTTCCAGAGTGTAATATAATTGAATCTTCCCCCCTTTCCTTTACTTCCTCTGAACCCTCTCCCACATAACTCTCCTTGATGCCTTTTATGGTGATGGCCTGTTTTTCCAACTGATTATTGTCATATACATGAACTTATAAGTATCTTAATTGATCTATTTTCATTCCATGTTCAGACTCCCCATTATCATAAGAAAGAATCATATGTTTTAAAATAGGATGGCAGAATATTTAAACTCACTAAGTTAATGTGATTTTTCATAGTAGTACAATTATTTTTGCTTGTTACTCATTTTATTTTTAAATTGTTGTATTTTTATGTATATCCTTGGTACTTTGCTGAGATTAGAATTATTAGTATTGCAAATGTGACATGATATCTGGATTAAAAGCTTAATTCTTTTGAGGATTTCTAATGTTAATAGAGACCTTTTTTTTCTTTTTTTATTGTTAACTTTTATGGATTCTTTGTGGATTTCACATCATGCATTCCAAACCTATTTATCCCCAGTGTCCTTTTGTCTGCCCTCTGCCCTTGCAACTTCCTTCTTGAAATCAAAACCAAAACCATACCAAACTATCCAATCAATCAATCAACAATAAATCCCCAAACACAGCGACAACAAAAAGAAGAATCTTGTGTGGAAGCTGTACTGCAGCCCAAAGAGTCACACAGTTCACTCTCTAATCCGTTCAGCATTGAGAGTGGCACCCGTCAGGTCTGGCTTTGTTGAAATACAGATGGCCTTGTTGGAGGAAGTGTGTCACTGTTGGGTAGGGTCTTGAGGTCTTTACTCAAACTTCACTAAGTCTGACACTTAGGCCACTTCCAGTTGCCTGCAAGATATAGAACTCTCAGCTTCTTCTGCACCACATCTCCTACATGCAGCCACGTCCCACCATGAAGTTAATGAACTGATCCTCTGAGCTGCAAACGAGTCACCCAAATAAAGGTTATCCTTTATACGAGTTGCCATAATCACGGTGTCTCTTCCCACAATAGTAACCTTAACTAAGACAGATGGCAATGGTAGCAAAATAATAAAAACCCGGAGACCCGTAATGGGGTTCAACCTGAAGATCAGAAAAGCAAAAGAGCCAAGCCAGTAGAGAATTGTTACCTCTAAGAAGTTCACAGACTGAAAGAGAGAGGGTTCCTGTCCCATCCCGCCTCATATTCCCGTCTAGTGCTGGGATTAAAGGCACGTGACTCCCTAGTCTTGTAATTAAAGGTGTGAGTTACCACCACCTGGATCTGTTACTGTATTGATCTTGTGTAGCTCAGGGTGACCTTGAATTCCTAGCGGTCTAACGCCTCTGTCTCCCAAATCCTGGGATTAAAGCTCTGTGATACCACTGCCTGGCCACTTGTGGCTTAGTTTTACCATCTGGTCTTCACGCAAACTTGATTTGTGAAATATAAATAAAATATCACTATAGGCAGATCTTGAGTTTGAGTCCAGCCTGGTCTATGTAGTGAATTCCAGGACAGTCTCAGAAAAAAAAAATAGCTGGGAAAACTACAAGAGCGAATAATTGCTCAAGCTGAAACTCACAAGGGAAGAACCAAGCTCTACGATAACAATCCCTTCCACAGGGTGCACTGCCCACCATTTGCTTCTATTTGGCAGTTAGGCTTTCATTCTGCCAAGGGCAGCCGTCGCTTTTCCAAACGGGAAATTTCCATCAGCAGTGGAAATTTTACCATCAATCTCACAGTTACCCTGGAAAATCAGATAGTATTTCAATGATTTGAATTAGTATATTTGTTATACAGATCATTGAGTTAGTGTGCTATTCTCAATATTACTTAGAAAAGTACCTGCAATTATGTTTATTTTCCTATGTCTAAGCTTTAGGAATTTTACTGGCTAGAGTGGAATACAGCTAAAGTGCATCCCCAATCATGTAGAAGTATAGTTATGAGATAACTACTTTATATAAATAATAAACACTCATTTTTCCTGCCTACTGCATATATATCTATATCTATATACACATCACACATATGTATACACACATACACACACTGTTTATTTATAACAGTGGGTTATGTGAATATGTAAAATTCAATTGTAACAACTATATTGTAAGTTGTATAGATGAGAATATTTCTTGCATATTTGGGGAGGCTGAGTACATTTTTATGCTGAACAAAGTAAATAATCAAGAAACACCCAGGTAGATTTTAAATTTATACTTTACAAAATTAAAAATTATCAGGGCTAACAAGAAGGGTCAGTTTGCCTATAACTCATTATATAGCTGAGGATGGTCTGGGACTTTTGAGCTCCTGCCTTGACCACCTCAGTCCTGACATTAAACACAAGCTTGTACCACCATGCTGGGGTTATGTCATACTGGAGGTTAAATAATAGGCTTTGGTTATGCTAACCAAGTGCTCTATCTCTAGATTTGCTCTGCCAGCCTCAAGACCCTAGGAAAGATCATTCAAACAAGGGGCCATAATCTAAGATCCTGAAGGTAATTAGTATATTTTATTAGAATATTTTCTGAATGCTGGTAACATGACCTGTTAGGTAAAGGCACATGCTGATAAAACTGTTGACCTGATTTCAGCCACCAGAATCCACATGGTAGGAGAGAATCAACCACCTCAAGTTTTTCTTCTCTAAAAGTCCTATAGCAAACACAGTCTCATCCCTATTAATTACCCATTAATTAATTAAATGTAATCAAAATTTCAAAATAAGGAAGCATATTGAACCAAGATACTAGCCATTAAAATTGAGTTCAACTGGATATTCAGGATTTATTTGCAGGCAGTTTTGAAAATTAATTACTTAATGTTCCTGCTAGAGCATTTTGATTTCAAAAATATTTGCTAGATGGACTCCATGTTAATGGAAAGAAATAATTGTGAGAGAAAAGTCACTCCTTTATTTTAATGAAAATTGTCTGAACTCTCTTGGTTTCAGAGGGAGCGTATGAAAATGTCATGTCAATTTTTAGCATTATATTTGCTTTGCTGCTTCATTTCCGTTCCTTCTCTCATTGGATACTCCGTATTAGAATATAATAGTACCCTTAGGTCCTATTTAATTTTGCCAACAATTCAAAGCTATTAACAGCTAGAAAAATAAACAACTTTAAATATGATGAAATTGCTTAATAAATATTTAGATAGGAACTCAAAGCACTTATCATATAGGAATCACAGAAGGCTAACACTTTCCCATCTTCTCTGTTGATGATTACTCTCTTGAATACCAGTGTTACTAAATACTAACAAAGATTTCTTTCTTTACTGCTCTTACTAAGTAATTTTTTGCTTCTTCTATTGAAAGGAAATTTTTATCTTTTGCTTTCTTTATTCCCACCCAAAATATTATGGTTTAATGTGGGATTCTTATATATGTGTCTCTCTTTCAAATCACAATTTAAGAAGTGAGGAACACTGAGACATGGATATTATGAACTTTAACCTATTCAGCCTATTTTCTGTCCTGTAGTATGTACTCTGTATGTTCATTCTATTTTGCTAATAACACCTCTTTTAGTTTCTCAAGTCTCTTGAGAGAGTCTGTTACCTTAACAGATTGTATTGGATAATTTTATCAAAAAGAATGAATGTTAGACAGGAAGGTAACATTTCCAATTGTCTTTAAAAAAAAAAAAGAAGATAGCAGAGAATACTTAAGAAGATAATAGGACCTGACAGGTGGAAAAAAATGACTAAGAAATCAAACATGCAGCCCAGTTCTAAGCTGGACTACAGAAGATAAGAAAGGACAGAGTTTGGAAAATGCAGTAGTGTTATCTCATATTTTTATATAGCGAGACTTACCTCACAGTAGAAACCACTTAATAAGATAATAAAGGTTAACATTAAAAGATATAGATATCTTAATCGATCTATCATTATTTACTTAAACGATGTTTTTTTTCTTCACATATGGCATTGATTTTGATTTCTTTTATTCTAGAGCTTGGCAAACACCTAGATATTTAAGTACATATAATGTGACTGTGAAAGAAGCTTCCAAATGGAAAACAAGCCACGTTATCTTCACACACATGCCGCGTCCGGTGTGCCCATCCAGGACTCCGCACCACATAGAGCGTGTATCACTTTGATTTTTAAAAACTACTTTTTAAAATGTTGATGTGAAAGATTTATTGTAGCTGTAACTTAAACTTTAGCAAATGACTAAAAACGGAAGCATGAATTATTGAAAACAAAAAACCAAAAAAAGAAAACTAATACAGTATTACCCAAAAGTTTGATATACATCCTGCTATTTGCTACCCATAGTTTGATCATGCAGAATATAACACACAGGACCAATTATATTCCCAGAAGGAATGGAATTATAATTCTTGTATTCTTGTACTCGTTCACCTCAAGTCTTGCTCAGGTGCGCAACGTAACTGGAGATTAATAGCTAGCATTTTTCAAAAGATTGCTTTAAGAATAAATTTAGATTAAATACATATCAGTATCCTCTGTGTAACTTCAGACTCTTATTTCTTGCATAAGTACAGACTAATACTTATCATTCATCTTTTGTACTGTGTGGACACTTATGCATTTGTAGTGTGGCTTTCTCAGCCCTATTTTCTAATGTAGCTTTATCTCAGACCAACTTTTGTTTCTTCACATACAAAACTTTAAAAGAGAAGATAAGAAACTTCATGAGTATAGCTTCTCTGATGATCAACAAAAAAAAAAAAAGCAAACAAATAAAAAAAAAAAAACTAAGGGTACCATACTGCCATGCATATCTTGGCAGTAGCCAACACTCCTAAATGCACTTAAGGCTTTTTCAACAAAGGATGAATCATGCCTACAACAAGAAACTTTGTCACCATCCTGGGTTAGTGAAGTCTCAGATCTTGGAGGACAATCACAGATCTTAGAGGAGAACCTATCATTTTCAGTTTACAGAGTCAACTCCACCGCTTACTACATTTTAGAAATGTATTATTTAGCCCACACGTAAGTATAGTTCTTATCCTCCATCAAATTAGCTTCTCTCTCTTTGTTTTGTTTTGTTTTTGTTTGGTTTTGGAGACAGGGTTTCTCTGTAGCTTTGGGGCCTGTCCTGGAACTAGCTCTTGTACACGAGGTTGGCTTTGAACTAACAGAGATCTGCCTGTCTCTGCCTCGTAAGTGTTGGGATTAAAGGCATGCACTATTCCCACCTTGCAAATTAGCTTCTCTTTATAGCAATTATAATACATTATAGAAAAATATAACAAATCCAAACAAAAGGTTAGCCCGGAAAACATATTCATACAAGTAATGAACATACTGAGTTAGTTTGTATTTTCACAGTTAGGATATGTGTGTATTACACATATATTATTACAAACAAATATATATTATATGCAACAATAATTTAAATAGGGAGACCATGAATTTGAAAGTTCAAGTGGAGGGAGAGTACATGTAAGGGATTTTAGGAAGGAAAGGGTAACAGCAAATGATGCAATTATATTATAAACTCAAGAAAGATTTTATATATATATATATATATATATATATATATTAAAAAGTAAGAGAACAAAAAAAGTAGAAAGGGCCATTTTAAGTTTTAAGAAAGAAAACTGAGGTTGGGAAGTAGAAAAAATGTCATAGCTTGGGTTGTTGTATAGTAGTTTCCTCTGAGATTGAAACATTTAATATCTCCAAAAAGTTCCTAAAGAAAAATTTTAACAACTTAAAATAGGTTCAGGAAGTCCCTGTAATTGACCAGACTTATTGGGTCCCTTCCCCCCAGCATAAACAATAAGGGTTAGTGAGAGTCACTGTCATACAAATCAAGGTACAAAGAAAACTTTGAGTCCAGAGCAGTTGCTCTGAAGAAAGGAATACCAACAGAGTTGCATGGAAGAGGTTTAGAAAAACTGAATAAATTGGAAATGATACTCTCCAATCTGTTAAACGGCTTACAGTGTGTTCCACTGTCTCAGCTTTTTTGTTTGTTTGTTTGTTTTTGTTTTTTTTGTTTGTTTTTGTTTTGTTTTGTTTTTCGAGACAGGGTTTCTCTGTTAGCTTTGGTGCCTGTCCTGGCACTAGCTCTTGTAGATCAGGCTGGCCTCGAACTCCCAGAGATCTGCCTGTCTCTGCCTCCCGAGTGCTGGGATTAAAGGCGTGCACCACCACCGCCCAGCGCCGTCTCAGCTTTTGTGAGCCATCACCAATGTTTGGGTGAGCTTTAACAATACAACTGTCTTTGAGTCATTTCTGCTCTTGTAAGTAAACTCTTACCCATTTTATTATAAATAACTCAAATAAAACTTTGGTTCACCACGTTGGTTTTTAATGGTGTTCATACTTTGGTCTGTCCTGGGCTACCCTTCTGGGGTGAGTGAATGTGTGTGTTGAGTCTCCCTAGGAAAAGTCTTGTCAAGGAATAGGTGTAGTAATATGGAAATATTAACAAAACCCCTTACTTTTTATAATTACTATGCACTAATAAAATTATGCCTCCTGTCTCTGAATGTTAACCTATCTTGTTTAAAGCTGCAAATAATTAAATCTTCATTTATTCACAAACCTGGAATGGTCTCATTATTTGAGCCAGGAAGAGAAAACTAAATTGTCTAATTTGTTATGCTATTAACGTCTCATCAGAAACACAAGTTCATGAACTTAGATTCCACTTGCATTTGATAACTCACCCCTCTCAATATTAATCTGCATCCTCTTAACTCACAAACATGTATAAATGCATGCATAAGTGTATATGTGCATACATACACTTGTGTAAATATACATAGAAGCAGTAAGGATTGAGTTTTGTCTGTTCACTGAATATATAATGTCAGCAATTCACCCAAATATTCTCCCTGAAATTTTTATTAATTCAATTCCCCTTTAGTAATCCATTCAATTGTTTATTCAATAGTATTCACTTACCACTTCCAATGAAACAAATTTGAAATCAGTGGTGTGAATACATTCACAACAAGAAAACCAATATATTTCCCCATTGAGTCTACAATCTATATAGACAGATAAATGGTTATTGAACAAATGTAAAGCAAAAATAACTGATGTGTCTTACAGATTTTAGCTGAAATTATCAATGCTATTTCGAATTTATATAATATTGCATTTGACCTGAGAGGTTGGGAAATAAATCAATGTATTATTGAAAGAAATATTTGCAGTAAAGAATATTTCAAAAGAAAAAGATGTGATGCTAAAATACTAAAGAATAATCTCCTGAATAGAGTTCCATGAAGAAAGTGAGATGTGAGGATGAAGAAAATGGCTGGATGGAGAGGGTCTACCATACCCTTAGATATGAACGAAGCATCCTTGTGGGGCTAGTAACAAAGATAGTGACACCGAAGATATAGCAAATACACACTTCTTATATTCCTCATCTCAATAACTTCATAGAAAGCATCATTGGGAATACACTTAGTTCAGTAGAATTATAGGTGGTTTTGAACATTGAAGATTTTTTTTAATCACCAGATAAGTTCTTTTCTTTGTGATGTTTCCTGAAACTTCACACACACACACACACACACACACACACACACACACACACACAAGGAGGAAGGGATGAGGTAGGAAGTTGCACCAAGTAAAAACAAAGATCAGTTCAGAAACAACTCCCCACCCAACATACACAGGAGAGGGGGTGGGGAGAAAAAGAGAGAGAGAGGGAGCTCCTGGGTCAGGTTGAATGTAATCTCATAGAGAGTAGCACTATTAGGAGGTTTGGCTTTGTTGGAGCAAGTATGGCCTTCATGGAGGAAGTGTGTCACTACGGGAGTGGGCTTTGAGGTTTTCTATTCTCAGAATACTGCCCAGTGTGACAGTCGGCATCTTGCAGCCTGCAAGATGTAGCACTGTCAACTCCAATACCATATCTGTCTGCAGACCACCATGCCCTCCCTCATGATGATAATGGACTGAAACTCTGAAACTGTAAGGGAGTCACCCCAATAAACTGTTTTCCTTACAAGAGCTACCGTGGTCATGATGTCTCTTCACAGCAAGAAAAACACAAACTAAGACATTTCAGCAATCTAAAAACATAGATCTAAGTGTTCAGACACAGAACTTGATCTTTTGGGAACACAACTTAACTACAGCTTAAAAACATCAGAGAAAAAACACTTCCATATACCTCGTATTGAATTAGAACTTGAAAAATTGAAAAGGTCTCAGAATAATGCTCCTGTCAAAAGGGTAAATACTAGCTGTGCGGTGGTGGCGCACGCCTTTAATCCCAGCACTAGGGAGGCAGAGGCAGGCGGATCTCTGTGAGTTCGAGACCAGCCTGGTCTACAAGAGCTAGTTCCAGGACAGGCTCCAAAACCACAGAGAAACCCTGTCTTGAAAAACAAACAAACAAACAAAAAAAGGTAAATACTAGGTAGACAGTTATTTCATTTTAATATTTAATGTTAATTTATATTGCAGTGGGGGAGACATACTAATTCAATATCATTTTTCTTGCATCAGATAAACTCCACAACTACCCACATTTTGAGCTTCTAAGTTGGCGCTCCACTGACATCCCACGTCAGCTCTCAACCACACTTCACTGTCTTTCTTTACAAGCAGCCCAGAAAATCATTTGGACTGATTCTTGAGTTCTGAATGATCTGCGTGTTGATATTTTGCGTTTTGAAAATGTAAAATATGGTTTTGATTTGTAAATGTACTCAGAGGCACAGCAATGGGCACTAAAATTATTATTTTTTTAAATGAAATAAAAATAGGGCTGACATGGTAACAACCTTCACAGCAGTTATTATTATGTGTTATCTTTAGTCTCAGCATGTGGTGCCGTTTTAGACTTGAAATCCACAGAAATATATCTTATTTCTTGGGTACTCCAGATACTAAAGGAAGAACACAGAAGTGCTGTTCTATGAATTAACATGAATTCATTTCTCTTTAGTTTATTTTTTATTTTTATTATTTTTCTGAAACAGGGACTTATTGTATAGTTTGGTGTCTCCTGGACTATACTTACTATATAGTTCAGTCTGTCCTTGACCTCAGAGAGATCCACTACTTCTGTCTTTCATATACTAGGATTAAAAGCATGCACCATCAGACCAGGCTATGAAAGAATTTTTTTAAATGAATGAATTGAAAAAGCTGATGAATTTCTAATTTATAATGAAGATTGAAGCACCCTTATCCCTAAGGTTAAAGCAGGTGTAACCTAGGGCTTTTTTTTAACAGTCTATCATCAAAAATTATTAGAGGAATTGTCAAGGAATACATTTGTAATATGTTCCATTATTAATGGCATCAAAGAAAAATATAATATATATGAAATCATTTTTTGAATGGATAACACACAGCCAAAGAGTATGAATAAGAGTAACATGATGTCTTATCTTTCAGAACCCTCTCTTAGCATTTAAATAAATAACTCCCAGATAAACATTTTCTTCAAAAGAATCCTGGTGATCTCTTTAAGGTTTTTTATCTTCAACTATAAAGTGTGATAATAGAAGTCCTTCATTGGATTTATTGTGAAGATGTGATTATCAAGTTTGAGATTATACCCTTAGATCCAGTTGGGCAAAGTCATCTACTCACCAAGTGGCAAACCTCAGAATGTCAAATACAGGGACTCATTTACTCTCTACCTCAATGTTAACCTTAGTACAAGCAGAGGCTGACTCAGTGCTAAGTCACTGACCTGGAGTATTTAATATACTGTTTATTTATTTTTCTTATTCAAAGATTACTGAAGTAATGAAGCATCAGGATAGATGAAGAAATCTTTTAAACAAAATGAATAAAATGAATTAACTCTTTAAGATGAAATTTCTTCCTTGTATACAAAGAAAACTTGAGTGATTTAATGACTTATTATAAGAAAGTGAATGGCAGAGGGGCAGGTAAGGAGACTGCATTATCCCTCAACCACCATTAGCATATAGCTGAGAGATGTCTGTTCTTTGTTTTTGTTCAGGGCACACACAGGAAGCATTGAAAAGTAAGGAAATCCTACAAATCCCTTTCTTATCTGTCACTGGTTTAAAAAAAATCCCGTCATCACTGATGTGGGAGTGTCATATCAATCTGTTGATTTCATTGGCTGAGCAATAAAGAAACTGCTTGGCTGGCCCTGATAGGTTAGAACATAGGTGGGAGGAATAAACAGAATAGGATGCTGGGCGGAAGAGGAAGTGAGGTCAGACTCTGCACTGCTTCCAGAGGGACTGGACAGCCGCCATGCTCTGCTCTCCCAGGCAGCTGCAACCCACGATGGAATTAGGCTAGAATCTTCCCGGTAAGCGCACCTTGGGGTGCTTACAAACATCATTAGAAATGGGCTAGTCCAGGTGCGGGATTAGCCTGTAAGGGCTAGAGTTCATGGGCCAAGCAGTTCTTAAATGAATACAGTTTGTGTGTTGTTATTTCGGGCATGAGCTAGCCAAGTGGCCGGGGTGTTGGGGACGCAGCCCCGCCGCCGCACTTATTTCAACACATCACCCCCTATTTTTCAAACATATAAGAAAAGGTTTTACCTTATACTTTCCCCCAAAAAATCAACATAATAGTTGGAATTGATAATATGATCTCCTATAAACCTAAGGGACTATACAGCATTATGAAAGAAAGGAAATGGGACTTGTTCAGAATTGCCTTCCGTTATGTATATGACGTGATTTCCCAAAACAAACATTTTATATTTCAGTGCCACTTTCATATGTAGCCATAAAGATTAGTATGCCCTGGTGCTAAAAAAATGGCAACGCTTATCCAGTTGCAATGCCTATGATTTTGTACTATATACTGTCTCCCTAACAAAGATGATGCTACTCTCCTGATTAATAAAAAATCAACAGTATAATCTGGCTGTGCTTTTCATCCCTTTGTCCTTTAGCTGTGGTAAGTGACTGGTTAACTATACATATGCTGCTGAATCATATTAAGTACTTATGCATATCACAAACCTGGTAATGTCAAAGTTATCTGATGTCCTAACAATGAGATCAAATGTATGCAACCTAGGATCTCATCTCCATTCTTCTCATCCTAGAAGATGTTTGAACAGTGGAGAAGGTTGCTGGCACTTTTCCCCAGCTCCTATTCTTGTAAGCTTCAAATTAGAAGACAGGTGTGAAAGCACTCTTTGGAAGTGTAACTGCTTGCTGTGCTAATACAAAAAAAAAAAAATAGTATGATTGCTCTAGGAGCTCTATCAGAAGCTTTACTGGGCATTTTCTACACCATGATCTCAGCGAGGCAGCATGGAAGACTGATGGCTTTCTTTGACAAACCGCAGGATCGACCTCACACATTGTTTGGTGCACTTCCACAAAGAATGCCAAATTGGACAGACATCATAAGAGATTATGTAAAAGTTATCCTAGGAGTTAAATAAAGTGTCAGCTCATAGAAGATTATCTGTTCAAATAGTTTGTTAGCACACTTTTTTTTCCATCTATCCTTTAACTAATGGGGGTGGGTAACACTTAATTAACCCTGTCATATTTCTTTATAAAGATATTTTGCATTCCATACATTGCAGTAGTACCAGAAAATATAGTAAAGGACAGGAAAAATGTTGTTCTTACCTTTCTAAGTTTGCTAATCTATCAAAGAACAATAGCACTAAACACTTAATTAAGCATATTAAATATCATTAGGTAACTAAGTGTTTCACAAATCAGTACAAAATAGTGAAGGAGGAAGCAAGAGAAAGTAATAGAGTGGAAACTGTCTATATGAGGTGTACACACACATGCACACTCGTCTCAATTATAGGCATTGTGGACTTTAATGTTGTAAATTCACAAACACACAAATTTAATATTTTAAAATCACAAGCTACCTTAGCAAGGCAATTTTGTCTCTAAATTTAGAGAAAGTGTACCTGAAAATTAGCTGGACAGTTTGAAAATGTAATAACTTTACAAAAACTATACTGAAAAAAATCGCAAACTAAAGTAATGACATAAAGTCATCTGTTATATTTGTTAATGTAATCAGAATTTGACCTTCTAAAGGTATGATTGGTGAACAGATGTAGCTACTTCAAATCTCTCTCTCTCTCTCTCTCTCTCTCTATATATA
>NW_026067908.1:18714906-18720441 GCF_014885135.2 Alexandromys fortis | reverse complement strand
AGATCAGTTGATATGTGGACACAGATGGACATAAATCCATATTATTGGAAAAATATTTAAAGATGCCTCTCTGGTTTGACAAAATTGCCTTTGGTAAAAATTATCGAATTAATTCTTTTTAACTGGATAATCATTATCCTACTAGTTACGTGACACATGTAGTAGTTACATGACACCTTATAGACATGATACATATATTAAGCATCTGTTACTCAGTATCTAAACTCTTTGCTAAAACATTTCTTACCCTTTCAACTTGAAATCTTAAAAGGCAGACATTTGACTTCTAGAATTGTATTATATAAGGTGAATTGTATAAGTAAGCATAATTATATAAATAAAGAGAAAACCAGACATTCATGACCACTACATTCTTGAGTCCACTGAGAACAGCCTCTGACTCAGCCACTGCCAGTGCTGAGACTTTCTGATCTACCTTTGAGGGCTGGCTTCACAAATGGCTCTAGATCTTCTACAGAACACATGCAATCTGAATGAATTCTCTTGAGTATAAAATACGTTTTAGTTATGTGATTGTTTACCAAACTGATTATTATTTTGTGAAATGGTGTGAGGTAATGTTACAAACTCCACCCCCACAGGCCAAACTAGTCTACCCAGCGTTTTGCCTTTAAAGTCCAGTTTTGATGGCAAAGCTGTATCCATGTCTTTATGGCCCACTGACCCCATTCTCTAGCAGCAGTTTCAGTAACTGCCAAAGACCATCTGGCTCAGGCAGCTCAAAATCTTTACCATGTGTTCTCTATAGAATGCTCATTTTGACTCATGATGTAAGATGCATGCCTTTATTGTAATAAAATAAGGGAACTACAGTGACAGCTTCCTTAACCACACGGTCCCATACTAATTCTATATCTGCATCCAGATTCTAATATTTGATGTTTGGTGCTTATTTATTAAGTTGCTAGACGTCTATGAGCTTCTATTCTATTGAGGTACTGATCTCGAATATATTTAATTGCAGTCTTCACATTAATTTAGAAAGAAGAAATAGGCAAATTACCAAATTAAACACAAACTTATAGCTTCTCTAAAATCTTCCCTAATTTTGATAATAATAGAGAGATTTTTAGATAATGTTAATGACAGTAATTCCTTCTTCCTTACACAGATAAATTACTTGAAAAATTGTGGTTGAATGCATATTATCCCTCATTTAGCAGAACAATGGTAGTAGGTTCTCCCTCAGGGCCTGTGACCTGTAGAGCCAAATATTCTTGTGTCATTAACAGTGCCAGGTATTGGCTCCATCTCATGGATGAAGCCTTAAATCAAATCAGAAATTGGTTAGTTACTCCCCTAAAATTGGTGTCCATGTTTCTTCAGTGGACCTGTTGTTTCAGGACAGTCACTATTGTAGCCTACAAGTTCACAGCTGAATGAGATGACTGCTTTGCAATTTTGGTAGTGTACTGTGGTAGTTTGAATTAAAATGACTCCCATAGGCTCATAGGGAGTGGCCTTTTGGAAGCTGTGGCCTTGTTGGAGAAAGTGTGTTGCTGGGAGTAGGTTTTGGGGTTTTAAATGATACCTGTCTCCTGGTCTGCTGCAATGTATCACACCATGATGATATTGGAGTAAATCTCTGAACTGTACACCAGCCTGAATTAAATGTTTTCCCTTCTAAAAGTGCCATGGTCATGGTGTCTCTTCACACAATAGAGACCTTGGGAGAGGGTTGAAGGGGAGGGGAGAGGCAGGGAGGGAAGCAGAGAAAAATGTAGACCTCAATAAAAATCAATTAAAAAAAAAAGAATTTCCAAGTAAGACGCATACATAATGCCTTCCCACATTATAAAAGTAACTCAGGAAAGCCAGTAGAGATGAACCGGCTAGGTCAGTGCTATAACATACAAACAAACAAACAAAAGACAAAAAATAAACAACAACTGTGTATGTATGAGAGAGAGTGAAGAGAGAGAATGTGAGTGCCTGAATGGCACGACATGGCATGCTTTGATGGCGAATTACAAACTCCTCAGTACTTGCCTTCCACCTTGTTAGAGGTATGATTTCCTGCTTGTTGACTGTTGCTGTTTCTGTTTTTTGTTTGTTTGTTTCCCTGTTTTCATGCTGTGTATGCCAGTCTAGATATTTATTCCACAAACTTTAAGGTATTTTCTTGTCTCTGTCCTCCATCTCCCTGGGAGGCACTGGGATTGAACACATATGCTATTATTTCTACCTCTGTAAGGCTTTAGGGAATTTCAATACTGGTCCTTCTACCTATGCAATAAATGCTTTGCCCAGGGAGCCATCATCCCTGCCCTGTAGAAGATTTTAATCTCTTTGGCTGTGTTTATACTAGATTTAGAGATCTGTTTTTGTTTTTTTTTTTGCTTTTCTGAATCTGTTCTAAATGTAAAATTTCTTCCAGATTATTATGAAGTATTAATTTTATGTGTTGGTACTGTATGGACCTACTTTGCCTGAAAGTTTTTGTTTTCAGGTACATTTGTGTGTGTGTGTGTGTGTGTGTGTGTGTGTGTGTGTGTGTGATTTTATGGAACTTTTTATCTGAAGATACAGATAGCTTGACTCATTTATTTTATTTCTGTTGGAATCTCATTTCTTTTCCTTGATTATTGATCTATCTTAGACTTGAATAATTAAATAATACTAGGGAGAAGTAAACCTTGACTTATTATTGATATAAGGGAAGTGCTTTAATTTCTTACATATTGAGTATGACAAATATAATATTTGTCATATGTATGCTTTTTAGTATTCGTACATATTCTTTCCATAAGGCTTTCCCACATAACTAGGTTAACTAGCCTATTCCCATGTCCTCTTATCTCTGACTGCCATTCCCACTGATGCTTTTTAATATTTGTTTTGTTTTTGTTTTGCTTTGTTTTTAGGCAGGGTTTCTCTGTGTAGCTCTGGGACTATCTAAGAACTCACTCTGCTCTTTAGACTGGGCTGGCCTGGAAGTCATAAATAGATCTGGCCACCTTTGCCTCCTGAATGCTGGAAATAAAGATATGCGCCACCACCACCTGGCCCACCCACCTATCTTCTAATCACAAGATTACTCTGCTCTTTTCTGGTTGCCTGTGTTTAGTCAAATAGTTTTTTTTTCCTGTATTGGAAGATTTTAGATTTTTATATGTATTTTCCTTACACTTTTTCTTTTGGTTAAGAAAGGCTTACATGACTCCTTCACTTTCCTCCTTTCCCCCTCCTTTATGCTTGAACATTTGCATCTAGTGTATTTCCCTGGTGATCTTTTTCAACTCATTGTGTCTTCTGCTTCATCTGTAATTTTATTAAATTGAGTTTTTAAAATCTGAGATCTCCATTATTATATTACTCATAGCTATAAACTTTCTTCTTGGAATTGTCTCTTTTCTATCTTAAAGTTGCTGGTAAGTTGTGATTTCATTTTCATTTGTTTCTAGGAACTTTTATTTTTCTTTCCTGATTTTTTTCAATAACCCATTAGTCATTAAATAATATATCATTCAGTTTCCAAGTATTTATATAGCATTTATAATGTTACTTAATTCTAATTTTGTGCCACTGTGATCTGATAAGATAGGGGGAATTAATTCAATTCTTTTTGTATTTGTTAAGACTTTCATTATATCATAAAATGTTATCTATTTTTAGAAAACAGTTCCATGGCATTCCCAGAATACTATTCCACTTAGTGGAGTCTTTTTATAAATGTCTGTTAAAAATTTTTGATGTCAAGTATGGATTAATTCTGAAATTTGTTTGCTCATTTTTAGTATATATTACCTATGTATTGATGGGTGGGGTCTGAAGCCATGCACTAAAAAATAATTAGAGAATCAATTGTTGAGTATGGTATACACTTAATCATTTATCAAAGTATATATTGAAGTAAATTAATGGGTTAAAAGAGTAGTTCATGCAAAGCGTAATGTCCTGTTCAACTTTAATTATCAGCTTGACACAATGAAGAGTCATCTGAGAAAAAACACTTTGATTGAGGAAATGCCTACATCAGATTGGCTCATGACAATGCCTGAGCATTCTGTTTTAATTGTTAATTGATTCAGGAGGTCCAAAACAATAAAAATGCTTTTGGCTACATAAAAAACAGAACTAGATATTCATAAGTGTATGCATGAGTGAGTCAGAGATCTAGGCAGCAAGTTGTGACCAGTCTTAATTCCAGGATCTATGATCCTGTGAGTTCCTGCCTTTATTTTCCTCAATGATGGACTAGGACTTTCAAATGTAACATGAAATAAACTGTAAAAGTAGTGAAATAAGACTAAATTTAAAAAATGGTAAATAATAAAGAATGGGAAGCTAAGTAAACAATAGAGAGGAAAAAGATGAAAATTTGGAAGTTAACATAGTAATAAAATAGATAAATTTTAAGTGTAAAACAAAAAATAAAAGATTAAAATTTTTACAAAATAAAAGTTTGAAAGATAATGTTAAAATATTACTAAAATAGAGTCAAACAACAACAACAAAAACCCACATGGAAATAAATTGTGCAAATAGTGAAAATGTGTAACTGAAATTAAACAATTTAAAATTGTATGTTAAACAAAATAAAAATGAAAAACAAAAGCACAAACAGACAAAAAAGAAAAAAAAATAACCAGAATAAACAAGAATGGAATAGGTTAAGGCCACACTTAGTCTATGGGACTGGCTGGTTCTCTCACTCTTTGAGACTCCCCAGTTAGTTCTCCTGTATGGTATACCATTTCTAGATGGGGGATGTCTGTCAAGTGCATTGAAGTGGGAAAGCCAACAGCAACCCTGATGCCTGATAACCAGGAGCCTTCCTGATGAGAGGATGTAGCTACAGCTGCTGTGAAGCTTAGCAGAGCCACAGTTCCTCTCCTGCAGTGCACGTCTGTCACAGGTGGCCCCGAAGGCTAATCACTTGCTGATTCTATGAGACTCAAAAGTCATTTTCAGTTGATGACATTACCAAGAACGGGGCTATCTCCATTTCACCTTTAATACCTGAACGGTGTCTACTACTGCCCATTTTACACTTTTACCCTTGTGTGTCCTGGCCCTGATGTTTTCCGTGACTACTCCTTCTGACATTGGTGTTGTTGAATACCGAATTTATTCTTTTGAAGTGATATTTCATTTGTATTTTAATAAATGGAGCTTGCGAGCTCAGTCCAGTGCTCCAGTGTGGGTCTCTGTCTCTATCTCCATCCATCGCCAGATGAAGGTTCTATGGTGATATGCAAGATATTCGTCAGTATTGCTATAGGATAGGGTCATTTCAGGTTCCCTATCCTCAGCTTCCTAAGGGACTAACTGGGGACATCGCCTTGGGCTCCTGGGAGCCACTCTAGGTTCAAGTCTCTTGCCAACCCTAAGATGGCTCCCTTAACTAAAATATGTGCTTCCCTGCTCCCCCATCCAACCTTCCTTTCTCCCAGCTCCCAAGGTCCCAATGAGGAGCGAAAGGAGGGAGAACACGAGCAAGAATGTCAGGACCACGAGGGGTGCACCCACCCACTGAGACAGTGGGGCTGATCTATTGGGAGCTCACCAAGG
>NW_026067908.1:18680856-18714825 GCF_014885135.2 Alexandromys fortis | reverse complement strand
GGGGTTTTGATCCTACTTCATGTTTCGGCTTGGTGGGAGCCTAGCCTGTTTGGATGTTCACCTTCCTAGACATGGACGGAGGGGGGAGGACCTTGGACTTTCCACAGGGTAGGGAACCCTGACTGCTCTTTGGATTGGAGAGGGAGAGGGAAAGGAGTGGGGGGAGGGGGAGAAGGGTGGGAGGAGGGGGAGGGCAATGGGAGGCTGGGAGGAGGCGGAAACTTTTTTTTTTCCTTTTCTCAATTAAAAAAAAAAAAAGAAAGAAAAAAAGGAAAAAAAAAATAAACGGAGCTTGCCTGAAGATCAGAGAGTAAACCAGCACCACTGGTCAGCCTTACAGACCAGGCAGTGGTAACAAGAACCTCTAATCCCAGTAACCACACTAGCTTTCCGTAGATAGTGGGTTGTAGTGGTGAACGCCTTTAATCCCAGGACTACAGAGGAATATAAAACGGGAAGAAACAGCTCTTAGACACAGTCTGATCTGAGGATTCCTGGAGACAGTATCTCCATTTTGTACTGAGATGGACATAAGAGCCAGTGGCTGGCTGTTTTGCTTTCCTGACCTTCAGGTTGGACCCCAGGTTTTGTCTCTGGGTTTTTATTAATCGTGCTACATTCCACCTCATTTGTCATTGTTCTCCAACCTCAGAATTTCAAGTTACTCAGTTTTAAACAAGAGGTTCTCTCTTAAGGATGTGGCCAGACATGGAGATACTCTGACATAAGGAGAGTACTAAAACAGAATTCTTCTCCAGTGATGGCTCATCCCACCAAGAGTCATTATTCCAAAACACCCACAGCTGGCTTTGGGCTAGAGAGAATGGTAGGCTTGTCTGGATGGTACCATCAATCAGTCTTCACCAAGGCTCTTTGACTTACCTTTCAGATGAGACCACACTTTGTGATGTTTTAAAACTATTTCTCTTTTGCTGCAGATGGACTGTAGTCCATCTTTTTCTTATTTTTACTTTAGATTTTAGAAGTTAATCTCTTACTATCTAAACTCTAAGCTGAGTATTAATACCGAAAAATATATTATTGCTCTTGGATTTCTCTTATGCAATTAGGACCAGTCAATTTATTGCATTTTTATATGTAATCAAGTTCATAGTGAGGGCAAATATTTTTTTCACAGGAAGTGTTGCCATTGATGAACGGTAGATTGAACTCGACTAAATGACTAGCTCTACCATTCCAGCAAATGTTTTTCCATTTCATGATATAGAGGACTAAATTCCTTTATATTGTCACCAACAAAATAAGTAATAGTTTCAAATCCAGTTCATAATTATATTCTAAATTTCCATTCACAGGGTGTTATTTCTTTGGAATATCTTCAGTGATTATGTATATAAATAGTCAGGAAAGGATAACCATTAGGATTTTAATCAACCAAGCAATTTAGATTATAAACAGAACTTTATACAATGTAGGAAGTAAGAACATAAAGGGAAGAAGTTAAGAATCATAAAAAGTCACTAATCTTTGTGGCATAGGAGGAAATATCCACGTGTATCAATTAACTTGAGTAATTTCACTTGTCCCATGCAAGTGTCAAAGGAGAACTGGTTGTTGCAGTGGGTTTATGGAGGCTCTTAAATAGCTTAGGTTGCTTGCATGAGCAATTTAAATATTAAAAAATATTTTTTAAGGTTCTCATGTCACGTAACATAAGAAAATTAGACAAATGTAGTTTACTTCCTACCTTGAGGACAGCAAGTGGCACAGATACCTTGGGAGTAATCAATAATTCCTTAATTGAACTTAAGGTCTACTGAAAAAGAGGAGGTCAAATATGATACTGATAACCTAGAAACTAACCAGAGAAAGCATGGTTTTGATTCTTAGAAGAGATCCTAAAACGGCCATTTTACTAAACCAACATAATACCTAACTCCATTCTAAATATTTGTTCTTATAGTCACAGATAAGTATATTCCTCAACCCCTCATCAAGAAAACTTCTCTTTGCAATAGATAGAGACCACTAAAGAAAACACAACGAATCAAAAGCCAAATTATGGTGCCCAGTCACAATGGACACATCTATAAGACAGCATGTTCACATAAGGCTGAGGGAAAATTCAGGATGAGAGAGCACTATAAAAATTTTAAGAGCCAGAGGACCAAGAAGATTGCTGTGGGATTTTTGTCTCCTAGGGATGTCAAAAGCTATATAATACCTCACGAACATGACTGTGCAAATTTGAGCTTAGCAAGGCAAACAATAATAGTCATGCCCAAGTGGACAGGGAAAGACCACCAGGTCTCAACTTTATATAAAGTAGAACAGCCAAATAACAAATGCTGAGTGTGGGAGAAATTGTCATTCCCAGGGAAGAGAACATCAATTGGTTATCAAATACCAAATAATCAGCCCTGGAAACAGACACAAAAGCAACATTACCCAGACTAACAGGCTGAATTTAAATATTAAATATACAAATATGTATTTGCATATACATGTGTACCACAACAATGTTGAAGAGGCCATGAATTTAAAAGAGAACAAGAAGGGATATAAGGGAAGTCTTGGAGTGAGGATGGAGAAAGGGGGGATTATGTAATCTACTATTACCTCAAGAAAATAAGATAAACTCATAATCTAATATAACACTAATTTTTTGCAAAAAAAAAAAAACAAGAAAAGATAGCAACTTCCATGCAGTGTTCTTACAAATGGAAGAGAAGTATCTGACGTCAGTTCTCCATTAGAGACACTAATTCCAAATGAGTTTTCCAACATTAAGAAACACTATAACCCTAATATATGATACATGGGTTATTTTATACAATAATTCAATATGTGAGCTGCATGCGGCACTTAAATTCACTGTGTAACTGTATGGTAACTCTGTTAAAGAGTTTGGTTTTCATTTAAGTGAAATGTAATAAAACTATCATCTTTTCAAATATCCTCTTGAAATGATATTTTCTGTTCACTTTTAGATGCTCAACTGGGCTGTATTTTATAGACTGGGTTAACAATAAACAAGACCGAGAAGAAACAATTTTTTTTTTCATATTAGAAAAATAACTCCTTTGTGAAATTCAGATGATTTAGACTAATGTAATGGTGACAAAGAAAACTGTCTAGAGAAACCAAGAGCTATTAGTGTCTTTGACTGAACTGTGGACAATAGGGATGGGACCAGTGTTGTTCTCCTTCAGTGAACTCTAAGTTTTCTTTTCCTTTCCTGTTGTTGGGGATTGTAAAGGGCATCAATAGAACATGATCCACAAGCGGACATGGAGTCATGTGAGATTTCTGAGTGCTTGTGAAAACAAGACAAGAGGCGTGTGACCTCAGGTTTTTTTTTTTTTTTAAAGGAAACAGGAAATTGTTCTTGGAATATGTTTTCATGTATCGCAGATGTTGAGTATACTTCAGATTATTCTTTACAACTGGCTATTATTTATTTATATCCCTCTATGGAAAAATGTGCTTTTGCCACATGTTTCTTGTCCACCAAATGTGGTTTGACTTTGTGATTATACTTACTTAACTTACTGATGTAACTCCTCTTAACACTCAGAGTATCAGTTGCTACATCCACTAAATGTACTTGGCTATTGCCTTCGACTTTAGTTTGCCTTATATATTGAGTCCATCCTAAATAGCATCGCTCTTATGTAGTGTGAAATCTTCTTGGTCTTATTAATAGAAACCTGGAGTCAGATATTAGGGGGTGAAAGCTAAAACACCAAAGAAGCAGAGGAGCTGGACACTAACTAGTTCTTATCTCTACAAATCCTCAGATCAAATGGGGTATCCTATCTCTAAAAGTCCTCAGACTGAATGGCCTGAGCTCCTGTCTCATCCATCCATATATTTCTCTCTGCACCCAGCCATATCCCTCCCTGTCTCTACCACCCTAGTGTTGGGATTAAAGGTGTGTGACTCCCAAGTACTGGTATTAACAATATGAGCCACCACTACCTGGCTCTGCTTCTCTTTGAGAGTAGATCAATCTACTGTAGTCCAAGGTAGCCTTGAACTCCAAGAAAACCATCTTCCTCTGCCTCCTGAGTGCAGGGATTATAAATGTGTGCCACCACTGCCTGGCCTCTATGGCTAACTTGTGGCTCACTCCACACTCTGATCATCAGGCAAGCTTATTTGTTATAGCACAAATAAAATATCACCACATTCTTAAGTGGTAAACATGCATGCACATGCTGATGCTGAGTGTGTAGAACAATGTTTAATTCCTGAAAAATTATAGAAAAGAAATTCATATTGACTCAATTTTTTATAATACTCATTCTTGAGTATTTAAAAATGTTTTATTATAATTTTCTTACTTAAGACTTACAATAAATTGTCCTTAGTGAAAAAAATACTGGATAACATAATTCTAATATATACAAATTCATATATATATATTCATATATATGTCATGACTATGACAAGCAGATGTCATAGCTAGATGGTTAGCATCTATATGTGCCTAGTTGTTGGTCACATTAAAAAAAAAACTTTATAAAGTTACTGATATATAGACAGAATTGATAACACTGGTGCTTCTCACAACTCCTAGCTTACTAACCAAAAATTTCATGTCTATAATTGACTTCAAATTGTCAGCAGTTTTCAAGACAGAGCTCCTTATGTCACAGCAAAATTAAGCCATCCCTTAAAGAGACTATCATTTGGTGGCTGGTAAACATTGCTTCTATGTGGTATCTTAGAATAAGAAATGGTATATTTACAAGCCTTCTACCTTCAACTGTTATTTCAGAAGAAAATTTGGGATGATTTTAACTTAGGAGTGTACAAAGACTGGAGAATACTTACGCTACAGTATCTTGGTATAGATTCAGAATGTGTTGAGGATGAGCAGGTAGCTACAGAAAAGATAAAAATGCTCCCTTTTGCCACACACAGGAAACAAAGCATTCTATACATGATGAGTGTTAGAACGATTTTAAAAGATTTATAAGCGTTTCTTGAAAGGCTGAAATTTTGTTTACTTATATTTTGAAACATAGCTGTCAGGTGCCTATTAAGAAACATTATTTGGCACCATGGTGCCTGTCTGTTCCTGTAGGAAATTAGGGGATACATAATGTGAAGAAGCAAATTGAGTTGAAAAATCATGATTCTGAAAAGAAAACAAAATAACTCCTAGAACTGGGGGTTTGATTCATGGTGTTTCTTCTCTTCCAAAGATGGCTCTTATCAGCAACTAGTATTCCTTGTATTTTAGAATTTTATGAACAATTTCAGAATAATCTGCTTGTATTCTTTTATTTTGACGGTCCTGGTAATTTTTTTTTTTTTTTGGTTAATTATTTGGTTCAGTGGTCAACACAGATAGAATACATATTTAGCTCTATTAAATAAAAGTGCAAGCTCTTATTAATGAATGAGCTTTATGTCTGCACTAATAGAAACACACAGCCAAAGCGGTGGAAGGGAGTGCAAAAAATATTTATCTGATAGAGACCAACCTAGAGAAATTCACTGTGTCATTGTGAGGATGTTTATTCCACAGTCTGTTGTAGGCATGATTGCATGTGATTCTACAAAGGTCCCTGGATCATCCTACTTTCTTTGGAAAGCTACAGATGACTTGTGGGTTTTTTTTTTTTAAACTTACAAGTGCTCTCAATATAGGATCATAAGCTGACTCTAAATTAGCATTCAATTACTTTCTGGAACATCAGTGTTTCTAAGCCAGTATTTTGGATCATTGTGTCTTTATCTTTTTGAACAGCCAAACACTTATAATTGAAAGAGAAGTGAGAGAGAAAAGGAAAGATTGGAAAACACAGGCCTGTTTGAATGACTTCACACATCAACGTGAGGAATCTAGAACACAGGGAGAAATTGTAATAGAGCTACTGATTTTAAAGAGTAAGTAGAGAGGAATGGAGACAAACATCTTTTGATATGGCTTTACTATGATATTTTTTTTAAATTTTATCTCCTTTGAAGTGAAATATGGAAAATACCGGTTACATTTTACAAATGGCTAACCAGCTCATTATTAGTGCTTAATATCAGGTTTGATTGCTTACATATAAATAAAATACAAATAGTAGTAATCATTAAACTTTTCTAATAAAGGCTAAAATAATTTAATATCCCAGTCTGTTTCTAAGACTATTTACTGCTAAAATCAAGCTTAAAATATGAAAGTATAACAATGATCCCATGGTGAACCCTATGTGGAAGGAAATATACAGCATTTAATTTAATGCCTAACTCTTTTATAAACATCCAAGAGGGATGAAGTGAAACAAAGCTCAAAGTACCAAGAGAACAATAACAGAAAGCAAAAACAATGAAGAAGGCTTGGCAGCACTGAAAATGAAGAACTCATAACTGCACACAGTAGACTTCACTGCTCGCTGGTCTTCAGATTGCTCTGAAACCCCAGGGAATAAGAGAAATAAAGCCAAACACATGGCCCTTGAAGGGGACAGAAAAATCCTAGAGTGGGAAATTGCTCCTGATGGCACAAAGGAAAAAAAAATTGATAACGAAAACAAATGAAAATTAAGTATAGAAATATTTAACAGTAGATTTTATAAAGGGAATCACTATGAAACAACACATGAAAATTGACTTGGCAGGTTCAAAATTGTGACATTCTTATTGCCTGTCTTTTTTTTAATGTGAATACATAATTTTGCATGGTAACTACATAACTCAAACTTTGCAAGTTGCCCTTTACCATAAAAACGCTTAGATAAACACAAAAATGGCTAAGATACGCATTTCAATACATTCTGAAAAGTATGGTCAATTACAAATGTAATTACAATATATGCATATATATGTAATATATGTTATAATTATTACCTATAAACATATAGATGTATACACACATACAACATACAAACAAACATACATACATACATTTAGTTACCATGCTTGGATGAATAAAATTTCTGGGTAGAAATAAGTGGAATATATACTGGAAAATAATTTTAAAGGGAAATAGGATATTGTCATCACTATTAAACTATCACAGTCTTTCTGCATATTGTCACCAAATGTTAGTACAAACCTAACATATTCTAAAGTTTCGAAAGGAGTCTCATTTTCTCTTGACATATCATCTTGTAGGAGTGTGTGTGTCTTCATATATGTACACATGTTGATTTTTGCACATTTGGGCATAACCAATTGTGTGCATGTGTACACATGGAGGACAAAGGTCCGTGTATTCTCAGTGCTTTGTTCAGTTACTTTCCACTTTACATTTTGAGAGAGGATACTTTTTGAACCTGGTGCTCACGGTACTAGCTGACAGAAACTCCAGGGAGTTTTTTTTCTCTCCTCTTAAGTGCTACTTTAGTTCCTCCCATGTGTGACACATGGTTTTAAGGATGGTGCTGGGGTCTGAACTATGGTTGTCATGCTTTGTGACAGAAACGTTGCTGACTGTGTCATGTAACCAGACCCTTATACAAGGATCCTTGAAATTACCACCTTCAAAAAAAAAAAAAAAAAAAGAATGGCAATTAGACGATGGAAATCAGAATATAAAATAAGGGCCAACTTTTTACAGCTTAGTTTATTGTTAACTAAGACGTTGGAAGTGTTTTTAAACAAAATGACAGCTAATGCATATGATCTCAGAGCTGATTACTGGTGTAAGAAAACCAATAGGGTTACGTCACTCAAAATGATTTTTTCTAGCTCCATCCTTTTGCCTGTAAAATTCAAGATGGTGTTATTTTTTTCTGCTGTTTAGTACTCCATTGTGTAAATGTACCATATTTTCCTTATCCATTCTTCGGTCAAGGGGCATTTAGGTTGTTTCCAGGTTCTGGTTATAACAAACAATGCTGCTATGAACAAAGTTGAGCACATGTCCTTGTGGCAATTCCAGAGAACCTAGACAACAATGCGGACCCTAAGAGAGACTTACATAGATCTAATCTACATAGAAAGTAGAAAAAGACAAGATCTCCTGAGTAAATTGGGAGCATGGGAACCGTGGGAGAGGGTTAAAGGGGCGGGAAGAGGCAGGGAGGGATAGCAGAGAAAAATCGAGAGCTTAATAAAAATCAATAAAAAAAGAAAACCAGTAGGGAAGCTATCCCTTGGGGAAGAGAATTTCTCTCATTCTCAGCCTTCATTGGTTACACTTAATTCTTTGTATAGGGTTGAGGATCCATGAAACTTTCCCCTTCAGGTAACTTTTTAGGTACTCAAGGAAGTTTTATTTATGCTATATATGTATATATATATATATACAGTGATTTGATTATGGGTCTGGGCAGCTGGAAATGAACAAGTAGCCTCCAAATACATGGAATCATTATAATTTCAAGAAATAAAACTGATGTAATAAAGAAATACTTTTAAAAACAAATGCATCTGTTTCCTTGCCTTGTTAATGCTTTAAAACTATTTCATAAACAAAAATATCATGTGTGATAATAATAATTAGGTTATAATTTTTATTTCATTTTACATGTATTATAATGTAATTGTGGTAGAAAAATAAACTATAGACAGGCTTTATAGAGTTTTCATCTGTATCTCTTTCTGTATTGTATTTGAGAAGATCAACCCTGATCTTCTCAAATACAATAATTCATGGGCTCAAGAGATGACTTAGCTGTTAGGAGCACTTTCAGCTCTTCCAGAGAATGCAATCCACAGCCTTGGCACCCACATAGTGGCTCACAACCATCCATAACTCCGGTTCTAGGGTACCTTCATCTGATGTGCATAGGCACCAGGCACACATAAGATGCATATTCATACATGAAGGCAAAACACCAATAATAATGATGATGGTGGTGTATACTGAATGACATTTAATGTAAAACACTGACTTCTTTTTCCATGTACTGTCTCCAAAGTTCTGGCACGTATGTATCTCCCCTAAGCTGTGACACATTTCCTCCATGTTTTGCTTTATTCTTCTGTGTGTTTATCTCTATAGCAACAATACAATAATTTTGGTATTTGTTTCTCATGATGATATTCATAGGCTATAGCTATTTACCCTTCTTTCACCTTGGAAGTTCTGACATTTATATATTTTAGCATTACTTGGAGAGCAGTCTTTCATTAGAATTCATTAATGAATGGTCTTTATCATGGGATAAAAGTGACAATGAAACAGGAGGAAGTGAACGGCATCGTGAATATATTTTAGGATGCAAGAAGCAAGAATAAAAAGTTTTTTTTGTGGTAAGAAAATTAGATGTGCATATAGAATTATTAGGAACCTTTAAAGAGTATTATTTTCAGGTAGTTATTCCTCTTAGGTGATACAGCCAAGTAATGAAAACAGTCTTGTTAGAAAGAGCCCATCTGAAAGAATGTCTGTATCTTTTTGTAAGTAAAGCTTTAAGAATAAAATATTTCAAAAGACAACATATTCATTTTCAGATTTTCAGTGTCTTTTAAGAAGTGCAGGTTTATTGGCATTAAATTTATTTCTTATTGTGAATTTTTAACATGAATGCTTAAGATAATAATAAAAACACCTTCTTTAGTAAAGTTTTATATTTTAAATCCAACACATATATGCTTTTAAGTCTCTCTCCTTCTGTGTATAGTAGAAATGTTATGGATATGAAAAGGTTACCATAGGAAAATGTAATCTGAAATTTATGTGATTGAATTTTCAATATTAAATAATAAGATATAATGCTAATCAATGGGTATGACAAACAAATTTTAAAATTTTTATAGCAATTTTTTCTGAATGACAGTGTAATACTAAAATTCATATATAATAGCTAAGTTTTGATACCTGTACTATGTCCAAGATCAGCTTTTTATTCTGTGAAGTTTTATAGCTATTATTGTAGAAGATGGGAGATTTAATCTTTTTAAGGCATTCTGGTCCGATATTGTATCATTTTAATATGGTCACTTGATCATAGGAATGAATCATACCAACTGTACAAAGCCTGGCACAGTTTAGAACGGTCAACTTTTAATCAGTTAATTAGGTTCAGAAGGTACAGAGAGAAGCTGCTTGGGTCTAATAAACTGGGTATACAAAGTGAAGAATTTTGCCTTTATTGAGTTATAAAGCCCAGCTTCTCAGGAAGGAGAGAAGAACTCGGAAGGGAATATGAATCTTCTGTAATGGAAAGTCCAAGCTATAAAAAAAAAAAAACTTTGAAAGTTGGGTTCAACTATAAGAAGAAGTAAAGTGATGTATAGGCTTAATCACAGGGAGATGGTGGAGTGCTTCCCTCGTATCTGAAATGTTTGGCTCCACTGTCATTATAAGCTATGATTTCAACTCTTCTAGATTGAGTGGAAAGTTAGTATAATTGCGCCAACTAGCAACACAACAACACATGGATTTACATGGTGGAGAGGATGTTATGCAAAGCTCATAGTCCCGGATGAAACTATAAACAAAAAACTTGAATGTCATAACAAAGCTGGGTTTGAAGCACTGAAGGTGAAATGACACCTTAGGTGAGAATTCATTAGCTCAGGATGTAAAAGTTGTATGATTTTTTTATTCTACAATGTGTATAATAGCTAACAAAATCAAACTTATTAGAATGAAGAAACAGAGAATATATTTGGTTCTTTGTATTTCCACAAATATTTAGATAATTTCTTTCATCTCAGATTTTTGTATATTTGTAAATGTTTTACAATAATCATAAGGCTATAAATAAGTTAAACTTTCACTGCTGCATGTCCATTGTTTGTAATCAATCAACAAGAGAGGAATATTATTTCAACGAGCATATGAACTGATTGTTGTTGTGTCTTGGAGGATCAGAAATAGAAGGTAATCATGGTACTGGAGATTATTTTAAATATTTCCTGGCTAGCAAAATCTGAATGAAAATAAATGAAGTGGGTAAACCAAATTTACATCAGATTTAGTCACAAAGAGTTATAAATTTCTTCCCTTGATGAGTTCATTATATAATGTAGGATATTTACTATAGTTACATCCCACCCCACTGGTATATTTTGCAGGTCATTGTTTAGTGACAGAAAGAATTCTCCAAAGATCTTTATTATAAAGCATAAAAAATTCATAAATCCATCACTTAGAGGAACATAAAAAGTAGATTACTGTAAAAGCATCAGGCTATGACTTAGATAATTCCCTTAGAACAGTGAGTATAACATTTTAAAACTGGTGTGACAGAGAGAGTGTAATCAGTCCTGACTAAGAGTAACCATGATCATCGGTTGAGCTAATTCATGCATAAAGTTGTGTAGTAAAGTGGGATTAATTTTATTGGTTTATTCCTTAAAAGATTTACATTATTTTAAATTATATTGATCTGCAACTGTCTCCAAAATTTCATGCATACACACACACACACATAAACATATGTTGGTTGACTTAGTATTTTTCTCTTTATTAAAAACAGTCTACTAAGAAGTCTGACTTCATAGTTCACATAACAATTAAAATACAACTTACTTATAACTTTATGATGATTCTAAAATATGCTAAATGTTTGGAACTATAATTCTTTTTCTCATATGCACAATAATATAGATGAAAATAATTATGTGTATGTGAAAATAATTAATAGTACTATATATATGTGTATATATATGACACATAGAAAGAGAGAGCTAAGAAAGAGGTTATAGACCATGAATAAATTATTTGCTGTTATGAGTATTTAGACAGTATTTGAAAGTATGTTTTGGTTGAGATCCCCGACAGAGATAATGCAATATAATTAGAGCTCAGAAGATATTAAAATGATTGTGCTCTGAAATATTAAGTTGAAATTCAAGCAGGTAGGAAGCAACTCTGTTGCTTCAAAACCAATTGTGCTCTTTGCAATGATCTAAAACAATGTATCTATTTCCTTTCTACAAAAAGAAACTCAGAATGATTAAGAGTAATCGGTAAACAAAAACAACAAAGTGAGCATTAATTTAAGATATAACTTACAAGCAACAAAATCACAAACACCAAGAACTAGGAGGCTTAATATCATAGACAAAAGATCAAATAAATATGAGCCAAGAATTTACACTATAAAGACTAATTACTTCTGGAACAGTTAGAAATAACTGTGTTAGGATATGTTCAAAATCGGATCAGAAAAACAGAGGATACAAATAAGAATAAAAATAAAAAGATAATTAATAGCAATAGTAGTAGTAAAATTTCAAGTTCTTGCTCATATATAAACTCTAAAATCTAACACAAAAATGCTATTGATAGAAAACAATAATGCCATGTGGTGTAGAAGCAAGTAAAAAAATCAGATGCAATTTTGATCAATGTATTCATGTTTGGAAGTAGCGCAATGAACTGTGTTGATATTTAAAATCCTCCTGGAAATTGGAAGCATGCCTTTTTAAATCATCACTGATTTTGGGTAACGTTTCTTTTTGTTGTTGTTGTTTAAATACAGCTGTTTATTTGCCCATTCATGGTTCTTTAAATAAGCCTTCATCCACTCCAATAAACTTTCTGGATTGTCTAACTAGACTTAGATGTAACCTAGTTATTTGGTCTGTCGTCAGTGTCCTACCTGGGATAAATGTACTTTTTTGTTCACTTCTCTCCAAAGGAAGAAATTATGCCTGAAATTCAACTTGAAACTGACAGACACAAAGATAAATTTGGAAGGGGTGGTTGCGTAACCCTGGCAATGTGTTTAAGACATAGAATCAGTTTTTGAGGCTAATACTTTTTGAGATTGGAAAAATCTGCAGAGACAATCCCAGTATGACAACCTTCTTCTGGGTTGTATGTTGGGGTATTTGTGTTTCACCTTATGGGTGATTATAGAGGGGGCTGACCCTGAGCCTTGTTAGAGGAGCACCCTTGAGGAGAATCTCCACGTGGTCATTTTCATCTCAGTGACATGTTTCTATCAGAAATGGTTTCTAGGGTGTGAGTACAGAAATAACTGGAGATGCCCGATTGACTAGAGAATATATTCTGGATCCTGAAAGTTGCATGTATGGAAATAGGTCTTAATCATGCTGTGATAGAAACAGTGTACTGAGGCTTATCTGTGTTCCTAGAGATATCTTGCCCTTCCAAGAGAGAAATTAGACTGTGGATATATTTTCTTCCATTTTAGCCTCTGCACTAGCAAGGAAAAAGGAAAGGGGGTGAATGAAATCGAAGTGTTGATATCCTATTTTTTTTTATTGCTAGTGGAGTATAAGGGCGAAGCTACAAGTTTTACCCATGCTAAAGAGCCTTGCCTGTAACCAAAAATTGAGAACCTAGGAGAAATAAGTTGAATAGTAAGGGAAAAGAAAAAATAGAAATGATAAAAGATTCATCTCATATTTGACCTTTAAGACAGAGGATAGAAAATATCATGATTCAGCATGCAGAGAGATGCCTTAATAAATCCCAGCAAAAGAAATGGTATGATAGTTAAAAAAATACTATACATGTGAACTGTTTGAACAAAAGAAAATTTTCAGCAAGAAACGATTCTCCTATAACCTGATGAGTGAGCCTGTGGTCATAGAGGTATATAAGCTAACATGGGGAGACAAAAAAGTAAAGAAACTGAATAATGTAAATATTAACTATGTATCTCCCTTAGACAAAGGTTGCTTAATTGTATATAACAAAAATAAATCAAAGTCTAAAGTATAGGCTCACATGAGCAAATGAAGGTGCTTGCTGTTTGCCAAGTGTGGGTCCTCTGAATATCATGGGCTGGAAGACAATAGAAGGCAAAAGGGCATTCCCGAAGAAATTGAATTTGTGAGAAGCTGTGTTATGCCCAGTTTACAGACCTGATAGAATTGCCTTTACAAGAGGTAAGAGAGAAAAGACATCAGCAGGGACCTTGAACCAAAGACTTCCAGGCTTTGATACCATGGTAGTACTGCACAAATTCTATTTTGTCTTAATAATAAAAACCTAGAGTCAGCTATCAGGGGTGAAGGCTGAAGGATCAGAGAAGCAAAGCAGTCAGCCACTAAAGATTTCTTACCTCAACCAATGCTCAGGTCAAAGGGGTGTTCCTGTCTCTACAAACGCCGAGACTGCATGCTCAGAATGAATCCTCTGACTGCATCTCAGATTGAATCCTCAAACTGCATCTGAGCTCCTCTCTCCACTCAGCCATATCACTTGTCTCCACCTCCCTAGTGCTGGGATTAAAGGCATGTGATCACAAATGCTGGGACCACCTTAGTGTAAGCTCTGTTTCTTTTTTAGACAAATTCAAACTTGTGTAGCCCAGGGTGACCTTGCACTCACAGAGATCCATCTACCTCTCTCACCAAGTGCTGGGATTAAAGGTGTGTGCCACCACTGTCTGGCCTCTATGACTAACTAGTGGGTTAGTTGTGCACTCTGATATTCAGGCAAGCTTTTTTTGTTAGATTACAAACAAAATATCACTTCATGATAGGTAGTGATATTCACAAGACTGGAGGAGTTCTAGTGGATATAAATGATTTAGTAAGCATGTAAATTGGATTCCCAAAACATTAAAGAATCCAAGAGGATTTGCTAATAGAAAAGCATATGAATAATGGGGTCTATTTGAGTACTCAAAATTAAATATGGCTAGCTTTATGTCAAGATGGAGTTCCTGGCAAAATTGATAGTTTCCAATACTGTGCTTATGGGTCTTTAAAGACTGTATGCCAGTTCAATAAAGAACTGGAAAAAGTAGTTTTAAGGCAAAGGCTATAGGTGTCTCCCACTTTTACACTAGCTGTTGAAAGAGACCTCTGAATGTAAGGGACATCCCAGCTATGGCTCTGATAGGAAGGCTATGGTTGACCATATGTGAGGCCATACATGGCCACTGAAAGCTCCATAATAAATAATGGATTTTGTCTTTTACTGTTTTTTGAAGCACAAAGTACATGCTTTGGTGGATTTTGGAGTCAAGTGTGCTTTAAGTTAATACCCTCTAAAAGAACAATAGACATTGGACTACAGTATATGTGTATAAGGGTATAACCCACTACCTATGGAATAAACTAAACTTGACATAGGGATAGGCAATGTTTATCCTTTAACAAGACTGTATGGATTTTTTCCTAATAGAGAATGGACTAGTGGTGACTATGTGGGTGGGGCATACTCTGCTTAGCACTGTTGCAGAGTTTCAGCTGAAAGTGCAAACTATTAGAGGATAACTCCTCATCAATCAGTCTGTTAAGTTGTAGTACTAGGGCAACAAATATCAGCAGTACAGGCTTCCACAAGACATCAAAAGATTTATAAAAGCCATTAATAAAACAGGGAGAATAGAGAGTATTCTCTTAGCCTAAATCTTTTTCAGTAGCATAGTACATTCTGCAAAGTGGTAGCTACTCAGCTCCAGGGGAATGGATGGCGGCTGTGAGAGAGCTAAAACTGATATTGCCACTACCATCAGACCACTGTACTAAACAGTGCTCTTGTGACAAAAGAATGGATACTAGTGCTGTGGTATTTTTTCATGCTGCATGGACCTTGATAACACAATTTTTATGATTTTCTTAGTTGCTGAATCTCATTTCTGATTTCTATTTCAACAGGAAGCCTTCTGATTTTCTTTAAAGGTTACTTTCAGATTTGATTTAAAGGCTAATAGTCATAATATGGTGGGCCACGGTGTCACTTTGAAGGATTTCAATATATAGATGACATAGCACTAAGTGCTATTTTCTATGGATTTGAAGATATCAGAAAGATATACACATGCATATAAAAAATGAGAATGGCAATTCAATCTGCAGAAGATATAACGGTCAGACACAGCTCGAAAATTCTTGAAAGTACGATGGTCAAATCAAATGCTTATCGCACGTGAGACAATTATTTAGAAACATCCATGCTTATAAATGCAAAACAGCTGTAGATGGTCTTGAGATATTTGATATATCAGTGAGGTCTTTCTATCCCATTTTTCTCTAGTTGCTCATTGATCTAGATCAGCAGGTGGTTCTGCACTGAAAAGGTTTGAAGAAGTCCAGGAGATGAGTTTGTAAAGAAGAATATAGGAAATTTTAGAATAAGGAGGTCTTACACAAGCTCAATGTCTTCTGTAAGTAAGTTTATTAACAAGTATAACAATTATACACTATTTGCTTGGATAAAATGGAACAGAGTCAGTGGAAAGCTATCATACAGTGGGGCAAAGTCAAAAAGAGGTTAATCAATAAGTGTTGCACAAGAAAAACATAAGATATCTAACAGGCATCAGAGACTCAGCACATAAGGACCATGCGTGAAGGCGTAAGTCACAAACAATCCCACACTAGTTTGGAATTATGATTAATAGAATGGTTATTTATTTAAGGGGGAAAACACTTACAGATCACCGTCCCAGACAACAGCCCTCTGCGCAATCAGGAAGGGAGCTTAGTCGCCTGAAGTGGAGCCAGAAGCCAGAGAGCAAGCTGGAGGGCAGTGGCCACTTTTTTTAGAGAGAAAGACCACACCCCAATGGGCTGGTATCTCAGCAGCTATTGGCTGAAGGAGCAGAAGGAGCTCCTGCAACACATGGGACTCGTATGATAACCATCACTCCTTAGGATGGGAAGTGTTGAGGTCCCTGGAACAGAAGCCAGAGCTTCCCCAAGCCCTGGGTCCATAGTAGCTCTGCAAGACATATTCCTAGGTTTAGAGAAGATGTTGTCTTCCTTCTTCATATATCAGGTCCTCAGGGAAATGCTCCCAGTGCTCTAACTCCAGGCTACTAATGGCTATGCCAAACATTTTCCTAGATAAAGAAGGAATTATATTCTTTTTTCGTACACCAGGGCCTCGGGGAAAGCTTCAGGTAAAATCTAGACCTCAGAAGCTCATCATTTGTGCCTCATGCTTACTGTTAGAATTACTAGATAGTTTTTGGTCCTTGAAAGAAACACTGACAGTCCAGATGGGAAATTTTACTCATATTATATATGTATGTTTCTACACTGACTTATCTATATTGAAGATTTTTAGGGAGCCTAAATAATGCCTTATTTCTTTTCTTAGACATCCTTATTGCTGTTTTGCCCTCCTCTCTCCTTCTTGTGTCTCTATCTCCCTCTTTCCTTTTATTTTCTATTATTTTTCTCTTTAATCAATAGTCTTATATATTAGTTTTACTCCCCAGTATTTCTCCTTATAAGTGTCTTTTGATTATATTTTAAAGTACGAAATGTAAAATGTAGCATGAATAATAAAAACCAAGAGACAGATATTAAGGGTTAACCTGAAGATCAGAAAAGCAAAGCAGTCAAGCCACTAGAGAGTTTTACCTCTCTGAAATTTTCAGACTGAAAGAGAGCGAGTTCCTTTCTCACACCACTTTATATTCCCTCTTTAGTGCTGAGATTTAAAGCATGCACCACCACCGCTTAGCCTCTGTGGTTAACTAGTGTGGCTGCTAGAACTAAAGATGTGTGCCACCACCTCATGACTTACATAGTTGATTGATGTGGCTGTATTGTGTTCTGGTGTGTAGGCAAACTTTATTTGTTAAAATACAAATGAAATATCAGTACAGTAAAATGTTAGCTAAGGTTTTATTTTATTAATAAGAACTCAGCCCTCTGAACCTGAGTGAGAATTGTGTGGATGGGGCAGACTGTGGGGCCACTGGAAGTGAGACCAGGATTTATTCCTACTGCTTTTACTGGCTTTATGGAACCCATTCTCTTTGGAGGGATACCTTGCTCAGCCTAGATAGAGTAGGCAAGACCTTGGTCCTACCTGGAAGCAATGTGGATAGGGGTGGGGTAGAAGAGAAGGTGGATGGAGTGGGAGGGAGTGGGTACTGGGATTGGTATGTAAAGTGAAAAAGGATAGTTTTAAAAAATTAATTAATTAAAAAGGAATAAAAGGAACAACAAAACAAACTAAAAGCAAAATAAACGAACTCAGAGCATGCAATATTTTTATAAAATGGCATTATCTACAAAGCAGAAGTTTTACTTATAAATAAGCTTACTGTTATTTTCTATGAATGTGAAATTTTAATACTAATAAATGCCTGTTTCTTTATTAGTGTATGATTGGCACCTAAAAGATTGATATTGAGTTCCTTATGACTCTATAGACATTGTGAATACTACTTCAAGCTCTGAGAGTAAATATAGTGCTGAGTCAAAAGCAATAATACAGAAACAAATAATAGCATACACTTATTAATATAAATGTCACCTTGAGTTATCGTGGGAAACGATTATGCTATAATTAGAACCTAATGAAACATAAATGACATTTTTGTGAACTGGAAACTGGAAGAATCAGCTGCCATTTTTGATATGAGGTTTCATTTTGAATGACCTAAAAAGGGTTTCTACTGGTTTTTAGATTGCTAAAATAGATATTTAGATCCCAGGCTAGAGCATATATCTAGTTCTAGAAACATAGGAAATGCATGTTAGCAATTAGATATGTATTATTTATGACCCTCTTATTTAAGTCTTTTCTTCACAAATCACATGTACCCCAAGATGACACTGAAACTTATGGCAATCCTATTGCCTCAGTTGCATTAGTGCTAGGATTACGGTCTTGTGCCACTTTACATGGCTGCTTTGTCGTGTTCTCAATACATACAGAGGCAGTTGTGATCCTTGCGTGTAAAACAGACCCATTTGACTTGATGAGCAACATTTTGCAATGAAGGCAGGTATGAACTCTGTAATTCTGTTTAGTGTAGGTAATTCTCTCCATCTCTGATTTAATAGGTTGCAAATCCCTCTGACGTAAATCTCCCAACTACAGTATCATTTTAAAGAAGGTTTTCTTTAATTTAAAGATTTAAAAAATAAATTACAGTGTTTTAAGAAGACAAACTACAACTTGTTTCAGAAACTGTCCTTGACAATCTAAAGCAAAGAAAATCAGCCTACAAACCACAATGCCAGAGAACTTAGACAACAATGAGGACACTAAGAGAGACTTACATAGATCTAATCTACATGGGAAGTAGAAAAAGGACAATGACAATCTTTATACTATATTCCTTGAACACTTCTCATCTTTTGTATGTCCCTTTCATGATATTATTTATAATAGTAGCCATATGTTTGTATTGTTTTTTAAATATGTATAATGTGGTCTTATGTCTACTTATCTTCTTTCTCAATGAATCATTTTTATCTCCAGCACAATACTTAACCACATGATGTTTTGGTCAAAATGTACCCCTCAAATTCTGAATTACAAGATTTATTTAGCATAAAATCTTTTTGTTTTTGTTTTGACTAAGTTATTAGTTACACTGTTATTAATATTAATTTATTTGGGAATACAAGTAAAAGCTCTTGAAATGATATCACACTGAATTTAAGGTCCATCATAAACCCAAGGACTAGTGTCCTAATAAAATTCAGATGCAGCCATAAACAGAGATACAGATGAAACATCATATGAATAGATGTTTAATTTGTGGTTCATTTATAAAACAAACAAGGAAAATGTCAAGATTTACCAGTTACCAGAAGTTAGGAGAAAACTGTGGGATAGTTTCTCTCTGAATTTCTCAAGTGAACAAACACTGCCAGCACATTGATTTCAAACTCTTGATCTCTTCATCTCTGAGAAAATAAATTTGTGCTATTTTAAGGCATCAGCACTGTGGTAATTTGTGAAAGCCACCCTAGGAAAAGAATACTAAACTAATCACAATTTAGAATTTCTAAATCAATGCAAACAGCCAAGACAGCATCTTCAAGAAACAAATGGATGTCATTAACACCCAGCACAAATATCTGCTTTCAGAGTCTCACCAACACGAGGATTGCTACTTCCAGGTAACAATTTTCATTTTTTCCTTGCTTTGCTTATTTCATTGAACATGTGAGGTTACTGTCTTTTAAAGTTGTGTGTATATATCCAGAACTGCATACAGTAACTTGATTAATAACAAGAGTATTTTATTTACATATGTGTTAAGTAATATGCTCATTATTTTACTTTTTAAAAGAGGAAAATGGTTTATTATGCTCTTTGGTACAGTCCAGACTGGCAGAGAATCAAGGAGCTGAAAGTATTGGCCACGTTATATTTACAGTTAAGAAATAATGAATGCATTTGCTTCTCAATATGCTTTTCCCTTGTATGTAGTCAACCTCAATCATCAAAGCAATCTCTTCCTCCCTTCTTCACTAATGCAATCATGATACTCCCTGACGGTTTTGACAAAGCCCTCTTCTTGGTGACTCTAGACACTTTCTGATGGAAACACAACTCTTAACATCAATTTCCATTCGGACATCATTAATACTGAAGTCACTGCTGTGCATACATGCTGGAGGTGCCTTCTAATACAAGCATCCACCATTGAAGTAACAGTTCAACAAGCAGTGCAGCTTGACTGTCTAAAAGTTCTCTACATTTTCCCTGTTCATTCTTCTCACACGTTGGAGATGATGTGGAGTAAGGGAAACATTCCTTCACTGCTGGTTGGAGTGTAAACTTGTACAGCCACTTTGGAAATCAATATGGTCGTTTCTCAGAAAATTGGCAACCAATCTACCTCAAGACTGAGTGATACCACTCTTGAGCCTGTACCCAAAGGATGCTCAATCATACCACAAAGGAAATTGCTCAGCTATGTTCATAGCAACATTATTCATTATAGCTAGAACCTGGAAACAATTTAGATACCCCTCAACTGAAGATAAAGTAAAGAATATAAGACACATTTAAACAATGGAGTATTATTCAGCTCTAAAAAAACATGGCATCATGATATTTGCAGCCAAATGAATGGAACTAGAAAAAAAAAAAAAAAACATCCTGAGTGAGGCAATCCAAAGTGAGAAGGATAAACTTGGTATGTAACTAACTCACTCATAATTGGTTATTATAAGTAAAACAAAAGATAACCAGGATACAATCCATAGGCCCAAAGAAGCTAGGTAACAAGGAGGATCCTAAGAGGAACATGTATGGATTGCCTAAGGAAGGGAAAATATATTTATATTTAAGTATATAAATGTCTTACATTAAAACACTGTTTTATTATCAAATTAATTTAAAGTAAAGGATATATTAAAGGTATCTATGTATAAGATGAAAGAAAAATATCTAGAGAGTAAGACAATCAAACACAGCAAGTAACAAATATAATAACGTCTTATTTACTTTTATAGCTAGAACTGAGAGCTATTATTCTCTTATCCTTCCATTTAAATATTCAATAAAATAACCATATTAAAATACTACTATTGGGATACAAGTTTTCTAATGGTCACAATAATGACAAAATTAATAATGTGGCCTAACTAATTTTAAATATCTTAATGATGCACATATTTAAGTTTTATATATCTTTGTGATGATATAATGATACTTATAGTACATAAAACTGTTTTAAATTCTTTTTATAGACTTATACATAATCTAATAATTCATTTCATCAGGGATCTAATTAATATAACAGTATAGTTATTAATAACCACATTAAGGAATATTGTTGACATGAACTTTGATTACCCTTCTTTTAATGACACAGTCACAACTGACAGTCCAAAAAACATTAAACAATGATACATTCAATATAATTTTATCCAAATCATGCAGGTGTTTTTCTGTGTTAATTACAGTTGCAACAAACACTGACCATCTTAGGAAAACAATGCACTATAGATATAACTAATACTTGCTTGCCTAAACAGAAAGGTCCAATGAAGAAAAGCAATCAAGAAAAGGTTATCCACTTTTGCTCCTTCTTGTGGAGTACTGTCGGAAATAGAATTCTCTTCACAGATCAGTTTCACAGATGAATGCAAAAACAACATACTGAAAATCTATGTTATATAGAAGTCTAATGGAAGTATGAGAAAATATAGAACATACATTTAGGACAGATTAAGACCTTACTAAAGTACTCACAGCTTCGCATAGCATTGAGTCATATTATTTTGACATCTCATATACCTTATCAAGTGAAAACTAATATAATTTAAATAGCATGGATTATGAATGTGTAGCTTTAAAATCACTGGCTAATGGATAGAATGACTTATTGTACCACAATCAGCATGAGTTTAATAATATTTTATCTTAATCATTGTGGTGTTAATTATCTTGTGTAGTCAATTGATTATTTAAATTATAAAATATAATATTCAAATAACTTATACTTACCATTCTGAAATATAAATGAAATTAAGTATGTATTATGATGTTGAGATATAGAACCAGGAATTTAGCAAACAGATATTCTAAACAGGTTTCTGCACCAGTCTGTGCCACTGATCTCCCTCTATGTCTTTGACATTCACTTCTACTCTCTAGAGAACATTTGTGGTGAATTCCTGGAACACTGTGCTTAAGAGTTCTTTTCTAAGACACAAGAGGTCCATAAACATGGAAAGGAAGAAATACTGGGAAATCAATGCCTGTAGCAGTTCTAATCAATGGCAAAGTTCCTTGGGTTGAGGAGGCAGTAACGTTCTTGATGCATAAACATAAAAATTTTGTTTAAATTTCCAGAAACATTCATATGCACACACTCATTCACACACACGTAGATCTGCATGCAAATGTATATTCACTCAACATAACAACAATAACAACAAAATACTAAAAGAATGATAAATTGCTAGCATACCATGGACATGCTTGAGAGTAGAAACAAGAATAAGGTAGCAATGACTGGTTACCCAGGATACTTTAATGAGTAGTGTGCTGACACAACACAGAAATTTCAGAATTTGACATTTTTAAGACCAAGATCTTTGTACAACTCTTGAATTAAGTTGTGAATATCTTGAATCAAGTTACCACAAATCCAGGGACACACACACACACACACACACACACACACACATATATGTGTGTAGGCAAACTCAAGGAATGTAGTTTAGCAACAGAGGCAGATTGTGGGAATGGAGCTATAGCAACAACCACTAAGGACTCTCAGGAAACATTCATTTATGAAGAGGCTATGGAAGATTCCTCTCTAGAGGCTTCAATTAAGTCACGGACTGCAATATAATGTATTTGGTTAGTCTAGTTAAGTGTGAAAACATCAGTTTCAGACCATAACGTAAGGAAATTTCTAAACTGTCTCAGATACAAACTCAAACTCATCCTGTTTATGTCTGACCTTAGAATCTTTCTAGGTTCAATTGTTATCTAGGAAGTCAACACAGGAAAGATCTGGAAAAAGGTGTTACAGACCAGTACAAGATGCAGATCTTATTTGTATATAGAAAGAAACCACAGATATTTCCCACAGTTTCAGAAAACTCAACGAAGCTGGCTGAGTGAATTATTCTAAGCAATGCTTGAAAATCAGTTGCTTAAATGATAACTTTTCTTTAGGGAAAGGAAACAACGACAGAGAAAGGTAGAGACATATATTCCTGGACTGAATTTTCTGTCAAAGTACTCTTGTTACAAATGTAGAAGAATGAAAATAGACCCATATCCATCACCATGCAGAAATCTCAAGTCCAAATTGGTCACAGACTTCAGCATACTACACTGAACCTCATAGAAGAGAAAGTGGGAAGTACACTTGATCACTTTGGCACAGGAGACCACATCCTAAATATAACACCAGTAGTGCAGACACTGAGAGAAACAATCAATAAGTGGGATCTCCTGAAACTGAAAAGCATCTGTAAAGCAAAGGAAAAGGTCAACAAGAAGAAACAACAGCCTACATAATGGGAAAAGATCTTCACCAAATCCACATCCGACAGAGGACTGATCTCCAAAATATACAAAGAACTCAAGAAATTGGTCATCAAAAACAAATAATCTAGAAATAAAATGGGGTACAGACCTAAACAGAGAACTCTCTACAGAGGAATCTTAAATGGATGAAAGACAATTATGGAAATGCTCAACATCCTTAGCCACCAGAGAAATGCAAATCAAAACAAATCCGAGATTCTATGTTACACCTGTAAGAATGATCAAGCTCAAAAACACTGATGACAACTTATGCTGGAGAGGTTGTGGGGTAAAGGGAAGACTTCTACATTGCTGGTGAAAATTAGGATATTTTTTTAAGACCAATCCCACCCTGTGTTTAAAAGAATGCAGCAACAATAACAGAGCGAGTTTTAAAAAATAGAAAAGGGAGACATAGAACAAAATAAATAAAAGTAAATAAATAAAGTGAAATCTTCAGATCTGAAAATATAAGTGACAGCTATAACCCCGTTATTGTCATACTTGCCTCTTCTGGCAAGAGAAACGCAACGTCCTCAAAATAATGTCCTTTCTACTTGTTCCTGAGTAACAAGAAAAATAGAGACAATTTAAAGTCTTTAAAAATGAGAAATTAAAGACCAAATATTCCCCTCTCTGAACTAAATTCTCTTTTTATGGCCTAATTTGAGAGCAACTGACAAGGCTGAACTTTATCTAAGCCCATGTTTCCAGACAGCAACAAAGGTTGCTGGGGAATCTGCCATCACTTTGAAATACATTTTATTGTGCTTCAAGAAACAGTGAACTGAGATGGGGCACTCCTCATTTGCATGCCACACAATTGCCCTTCCTCTGCTCAAAAAGGAAACTCACTGCCCAGACTTCTCAGACAACCTGCTTAGTTAATGTACCTAGAAAGCCCTGGGTTTGCTCTATCTGGGATGTAACTTCTGAACTTTATTTCTATAAGAGAAAACTGAATAAAATCATACCCTAATTATCAAGGGTATTTTGTCTTTTAAAAAGTCATTCAATTATCTTCTTTATTCTGTCTTGACCCATTTTCACTCAGTAGAGTGTTGTTCAGTTTCCATGAGCTTTTAAGTGTTCTATTGTTTCTTTTGTTGATCTTCAGCTTTAATTTTCATGATCTGACATGATATAAGGTGTTATTTCAATTTTCTTCTATCTATTTGGAATTTTTTTTTTGAGTTTGTAATCAGTTTTGGAGACAGCTCCATGATGTGCTGAGGTGAATGCTTATTATTTTGTGTTTGTGTGGAATTTTCTGTAAATATGTTATATTCATTTGGATTGTAATGCCTGTTAGCTCCAGTATTTCTGTTTAAATTTTGTCTGGATGACCTGTCCATCGGTGAGAATAAAGTATTATTGAAAACTCCCACTATCAGCATGTGAGGCTCAAGGTATTATATGTGTTATAACAGTGTTACTTTTACAGAGGTTGGTGCCCTTGTGTTTGGTACATAAATATAATAATTGAAATGTCATCTTGATGGATTTTTCTTTTGAGGACTAGGTACTGTCCTTCCCTATCTCTTCTGATTAGTTTTGATTTGAAGTCTACTTTGTTCGATATTGAAATGGCTATAGCAGCTTGCTTCTTAAGTCCATTTGATTGGAATATCTTTTTCCAACCATTTATCCTAAGGTGATATCTATCCTTAAGGTTGAGGTGTGTTTCTTGGAAGCAGCATAAGGACAGATAATCTTTTCATATATATTCTGTTATTTTTTTCTAAACTTTTTATTAAAGAATTGAGACCACTAATATTTAATTAAATCAAAGTCCAATGATTACTGATTCCTGTTAGTTTCTCTTTGTTGTTGGTGCTGACAGTATTGGTGTTTTTTTTTTATAAAAAATAGTGTTGTTTTTATTGTTGTTGGTGTGTGTGTGTATGTTGTGTAGTGTACGCATGTGTGCATTTCCCTTTCTTTTGGTTGTCTAAGATTATTTATTCCATATATTTTTGTGGTTATAGTAAATGTTTAGGAGTTTTCTTTCTAGTGCCATCTGTAAGTCTGAACTTTTAGGTAAATATTGTTTAAATTTGGGTTTATTATGGAATATGTTATTTTCTCTATTTACGGTGATTGAAAGTTTTGCTGGGTATAGGAGTCTGGGATGGCATCTGTGAACTTTTAAAGTTTGCAAAACATCCAGGCCCATTTGTCTTTTAGAGTCTGCATTGATAAGTTTGGTATAATTCTAGTAGATCTACCTTTATATGTTAATTGGTCTTTTTCCTTTACGGCTTTTCCTATTTTCTTTGTTCCTTATAATTAATGTTTTGATTATTATGTGCTGAGGGCACTTCATTTTCTGATTCAAGTTGTTTGATTTTTTACGCGTTTCTTGTACCTTTGTAGGCATCTCTCCCTTTAGGTTAGGAAAATTTTCTTTTATGATTTTGTTAAAAATATTACCTGAGTCATTGATCTGGGCTTCTTTTCCTTTGTCTATTTCTGTTATTCTTATATTTGGTCTTTTCCTAGTGTCCCACATTTCTTGGATGCTTTACATCAGGAGGTTTTTAGTCTTTATTTTCTTTGACACATGTGTCCATTTATTATACTGCAACTTCAACACCTGAGATTCTCTTTTTTATCTCTTGTATTCTGTCAATGAAGCTTATCTCTGTGGTTCCTGTTCAAATGCCCATTTTTTTCTTTTCTAGAATTCCCTCAATATGTATTTCCTTTATTGATTTTATTTCCATTTTCAGGTCTTGAATAGTTTTCTTCATTTCTTGCACTGTTTGTGTTTTCCTGGGTTGCTTAGGGTGTTATTAATTTCCAATTTAAAGATCTTTTTCATCTTTATATAGGCTGCTTTTATCTCTTTTCTTGTGCTTCAGCTATTTTGGAATATTCAGGACCTGCTTTGGGAAGGTTGTTGTGCACTACTAGTGAAGATATATTTCGATGGCTTTTATTGATTGTGTTGTTATTCTGGGACAAGTACATATCTAAGTACTTATTTCTGGTTTTGTCTTTGTTAGGTGGGTATTTTTTTCCCTTGCTTTCTTTTAATTTCTGGATGTTAGTGGAGTTTTATGTTTGTGTGTTGTCTGATGGGGAAACTTCTCTGGACCTGATGGGTGTGGTCATTGGTGGTTCCAGCTAACGTGGTTTTTTTTTTTTTTTTTTTTTTTTGGTATTGGGAGCTGAAATTTGGCAATTGGGATAGACTAGAAGTCTGGAGGGGTTCACAAAAGGGAAGAGATCAGAGTGTTCAACAAGGATCTGCGTTTTGGTCTTCTTAGAATGGAGGTAGACCGTGAAGATAGTTACCACAGAAGGCCACAGGATATGGGGGGGGGGTATTTTAAGCAACATAAGGAGAGTAAAGGTCTAGAGTCAGCCTACCTTGAAAAAGTTTCCAGTAGGTTAGAAAGGAGTGCCTGCTGGAGTTGGAGGCTGTGATAAGGGGTAATTTGGGGAGATAGGTTAGGAGGGGAAGGTCTCTGGGATTCACAGGAGATATAATCAGGGGGAACGAAAGCTGCAGATGGTGTTCTATTACACAGGTTAAGTTAAGATGGGGGTTTTGAGGTTTAAAGGAAATGAAGGAGTGACACGGATCTTCAGTTAGCTTACCTGTGTCCCTGAATTGCTCAGTTGCTGTGTTCTCATGGAATGCCTGCCAGTGTAAGTAGTTAGAATGATGTTGTGCAAGGAAGGTTGGAGGAGAAAATCTTTGTGATCTATTTGTAATGGGATCACAGAGGAAAAGGAGATAGCAACAGGTATTTGCTACAGAGCTGTGGATGAGACTCGAAAGACTGGAATTGAGGAACAGAAGGAGAGGTCTTGTCTGAATAATGTTTCTTGGCTACTTCTGCCGTGCACCGCGCCCCCGTGTCTGTGCTTTGTGCACTGGCACCCAGTTCACGAGCTTCGGGCAAGAAGACTGAAGGTTAAAATATACAGACACACACAGACAGAGAGACAGCGACACGGGTTATCCTTGAATTCCCCAAGAATGCCCCCTTTATTGTGTTCAGGGGCAGATTATAATGAGATAGCCACGCCCCAGCCAAACCCACCAGAAACTATTCTCCTGCCATCAGGTACTTCTGAAGGTCTCGTGCTCAGAGCAGCTGCAGGCACTCAGATCAGGGGAAAACAAGTTGTTTACAAGAAATTCAGGGTCTGGGGTCTCACCGCTCCCAACAACTTCTTTTCAGTCAGATAAATGATTTTCGACTTAAATATATAGTTTTTCCCCATTATACTAATGAGTGTTGGATTTGAAGTCTTGAGTAAAAGCTGTATCCAAGGAGTTAAGTCTTAGGATTGAGTGGATGTTTTAGAAAACAATATTGAATTCAGTTTCTTGAATTCAGCTCTTAAACAATTACTCCTATGACTCTTTATTACAAATGTTTTGCTAATTTTAATTTTCTAATAATTGTATAGTCTGTGAAATTCAAATAGAGACATGAAGATAAGGACTTGCAATATGATTGATGCAATTTTCATGCAAGATGAGTAAAATGTGACTATTGTATACCCTGGTCTTCTTTGGGACTTTTAACAGTGGGAACAGGAGCTCTCTGACTCTTTTGCTGGATTTTGGACCTCAGTCTACATGGTATTTGTGGAAGTCTTTGTCTTGACAAAGAAAGACAATACTGAAAGACAACAACAAGGGACTCAGCCCTGTCTTTCCCATTACCAAGGTCCTTCAAGCAAAGCTGCTTCCCACAGGGATTGCTCTGAGTAATTTTCTCTAGGCAATTCAGAATCAGATGGAAAATTCAAATTACAGCAAGGAGGATAATTAAGGTTAAAGCTGAGCTACAGGATCCTCATCCTTTCTTAGCAATATTAATGAAGCAGCTTTAGATTATGGAATATCAAGAAATTGTTAGGTCTATAGGGCAGAGCAGAATGCCATAACACTTATTGTGGAAATGGTTTGTTTCATATAAACTTGCTCTACTCAAATCCCCACCTTTGTGGTTTCTGTTTGTGGACCTACCCTGACTTCTGGGTGCTTATTTTGTTTGCTCACTGTCCGCGTACACACTTCTCTCTTTGTACTTGTTCTCCTTTTCTCTTGGTTTACTCTGTCTTTCTCTGTGGTTATTCCGTCTTTGGTGTTCACTTTCCTTTGTGCTCATATTCTTCCTGTGCAGTCAGTCTCCCTGTGTGCAGGCTGTCTTCTTTGTACTCCCTCCCCCCTCCAGGTTACTCTGTCTGTCTTGCTGTAAGCCCACTTGACCTTTCTTTCACCATGTTTATGGCAGCCCAGAAGATCTTTACCAGACGAGACTGCTTGAACATTTTGTTCTCCAGAACTGTAATCTGATTTAAATTCTATGGTTTATAATTTACCTAGTCTCTGGTCTTCAGTTATAGCCGTTTAAACAATGCTAAAATAATTAACAATGAGATAAAAAAAATGCTTATATTGGAGGCACATTAGCATTAGATCAACAATTCCATGAAGTGTGGAGTCCCATTTTAGGCAGCAGTAGATTTTTTATTTGATTTTCTTATTCTCTAATAAGAACTGGACAGTGCATAAGAGAAACAAATAGTTTTAGCTTCTGATAATGTGATTTAACCCATTGTCTTCTTCCAGTCACACATTCTGAACAACTGTAACAAGTTAATGTTGAAAAGAATTTGACTATTTTTATATCTTTCAAATTTCTCTTAGGCACTTCTTTTTTTTTTTTTTTTTCAATTAAGGACAAGTTTTAGTTACAACCTTTTTCCATGTCTAGACCTGAGAAAAAAACTTCTATTTGCATCACTCTGTTTACCATTTTGTAGTTTTCCTATGGTGCAGTTTTGATGGTTGAAATTTCAGTCATCTCAGCCCTTGCTTTTCTAGACTCCCTGAAGGTTCATCTGATCCAGTGGAGAACTTCATCCTCTTTGTCCTCACTTACTGATCTTTAGACTCCAAGTCCCAAAGTGTAATGTGCTATTTCAAAAAGGTGTCCTGGAATCCTGACTAATACGTTCTGGGCTTCTTTCTTTTTCATACAAAATAGGGAGTTTGAGAATAACGTAGCTTTAGTATTGATGAGATCCACACTTTTGTTTTGAACTCTAAAAGACATTATCATTTTTCCAAATGGGCTGGATGTTACGTACTGCAATTGCATATCAGACAATGGCTATGCTATTAGAACTCCTAACAAAATAGCTGGGCTACAAATACATCTAATAACCCAGAATTGGCTATTAGATATCTGTTTTCCCCACAAACTCCTTTCATCTCTCCGGAGGCTCACAGTCCTGTTAAAAATGTCCGTATGAACATTCCATGCCATTGTAACCAGCTGTGACAGGACCTCTAAAACAGCACTCAGAGAGCTTTTCCTTGAGGTAAGAATTCAAGGAAAGGTTTAAAGAGGCTCTTAAAAAACAGAGACAGTTGGGATAAGAAAGCTTAAAGAGGCAAGGAAGAAGTGTAAGGCACTCCTAAAAGCAAAATTACAATAGAAATGCATCCACCAACATAAAGATTCACAATACATGCCACGGTGTAGCACGGGGACATGTAGGAGCGCATCCTCAGGGATTTGATTGAGAACAGAAATTGTAGCCAAGGTAAAAAGTAAAATGAACACAAAAATGTGACGACTGTTATTGCTATTGTTACTAAAACTGCTAGACTGCCTGCCTTAAAACAAAAGTCTGGCCAAGTGCAGCGCTAAACTGAAAGAGACGATCTGGGATCTGTGGTTAGCAAGTCCAAGTCCCTTGGATAGACATGATTCTGCTGCAGTTGAACTTGGGCTAATTAAAACCAATAGCTGCCAGCAAATTCATTAATCCTGATCCTGTTTATAGATCTGTTGTGAGCAGTGATCGTTTATTATCTTTAGAACCAATGTCTTCTTGAGTACCATTATTATGTAGAAATATGGACATAGTGTGCCCATTGGCAAGATCTGTTAATCCTTTCAATTCACACTTACAGTACTTGTAAAGCCAAAGCACATTAGCCCTCTTCCAGAGGCAGCAGTGACAAGCTGGTTTAAACCAAGGAGAATGCTCTATAAATTAACAGATGTTTTAGTTGAGAATAGAAGCGTCAACATGACCTTAATTAATCAATTTTCTAATAGTTGTTCCCAGAATGGGATAATACACAAAGTCCTAACCTAGATGTGATTAAAAAAAAAAAAAAAAAAAAACCGGCAGCTCTAACGTTGTGCAGCCTGCAGCCTCAGTTTGAAATCCCAACATGGACGTCATTATTATCTTCGTGGTGATGGGAGTTACCTGTTAGCTCACTGTGAAGTGAGAGCACCTCTCCTCAGTAATGTGTGGTGGACTAGGATAGGTGCAGCTGGTGTTGCCTAGTGCCCGATAATGTTGCACAAATAGAAGTCCAGAAAATTGAGATGACTTTCTGTATTCCTCCTGGAGCTGTTCAAGGGGTCCTTATAGAAATAAACAGGCAATCTGTTTTTTTCTACAAATCTATATGTTCCAAGAATGTTCTCTACAATTTGTTTAGTACACGTTTGCAAGAAATCATTGAATGTGTGTTGTAGCAGGGCCTGCTTGTTCGTCCCAGCCACCTGGCTAGCTTAGCCCCGAAATAACCACACAGAAATTGTATTAATTAAATCATTGCTTGGCCCATTAGCTCTAGCCTCTTATTTGCTAACTCTCACATCTTGATTTAACCCATTTATATTAATCTTTATATATTGTCACATGGCAGTGGTTTATTGGCAAGATTTTAACCAGCATCCATCTCAGGCAGAGGATCCCTGGTGTCTCTTTGACTCTTTTTTCTTCCTCCCAGCATTCCATGTTATTTTCCCCCTACTTGCCTAAGTTCTGCCCTGTCAATGGTCCAAAGCAGTTTCTTTATTAAACAATGAAAGCAACACAAAGACAGAAGGACCTCCTATACCAGAGGTGGAAGAAATGGTATTTATGGAGTCATTAATGGAATTTAATTTCCATGTTGATTTTGAGTTTTTTCTTCCTTCCTCCCTTCCTTCCTTCCTTCCTTCCTTCCTTCCTTCCTTCCTTCCTTCCTTCCTTCCTTCCTTTCTTTCTTTCTTTCTTTCTTTCTTTCCAAGACAGGGTTTCTCTGCAGCTTTGGTATGTGTCCTGGATCTAACTCTTATAGACCAGGCTGACCTCTAAATCACAAAGATCCGCCTGCCTCTGTTTCCTGAGTGCTAGGATTAAAGGCATACACCACCACTGCCCGGCCTGAGGGTGTTTTTGTTTTTGTTATTGTTTTTGGTTTTTTGGTTATGCTATCTCACTACTGTCCAAAGGAAAGACTTTATTTAATGACATTAAATGAGCTCTAAAATTTAAATCATGATCTCATAACTGTGAAATGAAGTATAACTAACAAGGCCACATAGTCTTCCCTCATATAGTTATCTTGACATAGATTCTGTAACAAATGTGTTCCTATTATCAATATATTCCATAGTTATGTTTTATTGAGACTTTTCTGTAGATCAAGATGGTTTTTAAGGGATAAAAAAAATTCTCAGCTTGCAAGTGGAGACATACAAGGTGGTTCAGAATGCTCGGGCCTTTTACTATTCTTTCCCTCGCTGATGTGATTCTCAACATTTCATGAAAATGTATGCCCTGTCCTATCTGGTGATCTTGCTTTATTCTTAAATTAGATAGCAGAATGTTATGCCTAGTCCCTAGTAAAAATTTCCAAGCCATCTGCGAAGACTACATTGTCATTTATAACTTCTGTCAGCATCTTCTAGACTTGTAGATATCATTGGTGGGGTAAAGTTATGTCTGCTTTTATACACCAACTTTTTGTTTCCATTTAGGGATTTGGTTGATTTTATCCAAATACATGACATTAGTTCTGATTATGACAACTGCTTTGGCCAGAGAAATCTGTAACACTCATTACTTGTATACAATTTCACTGAAGAACCAACACTGGAGGATCTATGTTCCTTTCTTTCTGCTTTGGCAGTGATTCATGTGGTAGGTTATCTGGATATATCACGTATGCCTCAGTCACCCTGAGAGTAAATGAATGGTGTTTATTTTCAACTATTAAAATATAGGGTATATTTGAGGTCATATCACCATATGATTTACCCTGAGTGGAACAGAGCTATCTGGCTGAAGGCATGCTGACCTTCCCTGGTGTGATTGCTAGGCTTTTGATATATGAAAGTATTATGAAATGAACTTTGTTTTTTTTTTATGACATCTCTATCTCTGTACGATTAAGTCTTGTGAGCCCAAACAAACATGTTGTTCTGATAATATTTTTGTACTTATTTGGTAGGTGACTTAGCACCTCCTCATTTTAGCTGATAAAATAAAATGCTTTATTGAACATTTATTGTTTGGCAGTGCATATATATAAATATCAGAAATAATTCTTCTACATGTAGGGGAATTGGTTTTGACATATTTTGAACCACACACTTTTTCCTGTTTTTATTACAGGAAAAAGATTCAATTCGCTTTGCTATATCCTTCTAACAATGTTTTGTGGTTTAACCTTCATCAAAAAGTATGTTCTCATAATATGAGTAGTTTTTTCATTGGTTTATCTATGTCAATTTTATTTTACAAATGTTAAACATAACCCATCAATATGTACAATGCTATTTTGTTTTTAATATGTACATTATCTTTATACTGTGTGCTTATTAAGTATGTGATGTTTTATTCCAATCTTTGAAAGCAAGCAAAAGCATATGCATTGCAATTTGAAAGTGTTAAAGTTGTTAGACCATATAATCTGCCTAAAAGACTTTAAGTAGCAAGGGCAATTTAGTCTTAGCAGAATTGCTCAGTGGTTTAAGGTAACTAATTAGAAATTAAAATACTGAGGAACTTTGAATTTTTTCTCACTAGCTCTATTCTAGCATATTTTAATCTGGACTTTATTTCTCTATTAACTGTGATTACTGAGCAATGGCAGGACTCATAGTCATTCATTGTTCATTCATTACCAATTTTCATTTGGAGTTGAAATGAATATTTTCTGCAATTATATTTTTAATCACGCCCAATCATTCTTCTATTTTTTTGTACAAGAAATATTAAGCCTGGAGAAAACTTTTGCAATAAAAACCATTAGATTAATATACATGGGCTGCTCAACTATTATTAATTTAGGCAGACTTTCTTTTTTTCTCTTTTGATTATGAGGGGTATTGCTATATATAAAATAATCAAATTGTACTTTAGAGATTTTTAAATCTATAAATTTCTTTAAACCTTGAATTTATAGTCTGTTTTTCTTTAAATGATAATATTTATATCCTTTTTAATTGAAAGGATATGTTACATAATATATATACAATATAAGTATATATATTCTTATAGTATATCATAAAAGTGTTCATAATTAATTAGTTTAATTATATTGTAAGAATAATATAACTTTATTCCCTTCTTATGAAATTGAATGGAGGAAAAAG
>NW_026067908.1:18647760-18677315 GCF_014885135.2 Alexandromys fortis | reverse complement strand
GAGGAGAGGAGAGGAGAGGAGAGGAGAGGAGAGGAGAGGAGAGTGCTAAGGTTGTGGATCATCTTCAAGGATACACTTCATAGTGGTTGCCCCATCACCAATGGCCTCATATTGGGAATCAAGCTTTTGATATAGGTGCCTATGATTTCAGAAACCAGACAGCAGCAATTAGAAAAGATTGAGTTTATTTTGACATTAGGAGAATAAACTTTGTAACAAAGACATAATTTGGATTGTTTCTAAATGTTTCCTAACTTCAGAGTGAATTCTTGAAGTGAAAGACAGTAGGGTTTTGCTTTTAACAGTAAAACTGAAAAGTAAAGAGAGTTGGCTGAGCTATGACCATGTGTGATCAGACATACAAAAGTGATATGGCTGCCAAGAAATTACACATAGGAGAGATATGAACATGGTATTGAAAAAAAGCCCTGAAATTGGCAATAGGAAGACAAGTATGTATTTGAATGGCATCTAGGCCTAGAAATAGATAGAGGGTGAATGAATATCAGTGAAAGATAGAAATTAAGAATACAATCTTTAGCCGGGCGGTGGTGGCACACGCCTTTAATCCCAGCACTCGGGAGGCAGAGGCAGGCGGACCTCTGTGAGTTAGAGGCCAGCCTGGTCTACAAGAGCTAGTTCCAGGACAGGAACCAAAAGCTACGGAGAAACCCTGTCTCAAAAAAAAAAAAAATAAAGAATACAAACTTTGTATGCCAAGATGGAGAAGAACTTTGTGTTAGATGATGGGCATATGCAGATGTTCTAAATTCCAAAACTACAAAAATCACCATTTTCAAAGGTAGTAGGGAAGCATGTAAAATCATAAAATCTTGTGAAAGACTGTGGCATGAAACAAAACTAATCAAAGGATAACACAAATCAAAGACTCTGTACTTGTGAGTGCAGAGGGTTTCCACTTAACTTCCCCAAATTCAGGAAAAGAAATTCATTAAGTAGCAAACTAAGTGAAACAGGAAGTCACTTCATAGACAATGTGTATACATACAATAATACACACAGACACAAACACACAAATATATTCTTAGAGTAAGAGACCAGAGATCAAGCAACCAAATAAATACTAGTAAAGATCAAGGAACCATTTCTGATTTTGCTCAAAATATTTTATGTATGGAAAGTTTTTCTAGAAACACAACATTTTAAAAATATATTAAATCATACATGTCTAATTCTTGCAAAGCATTTTACATCTACACATCAAAAAGTTGAAGGTAAATCATAACCAGTAGCATTTTAAGTATCAGGTAAACTGCTAAATATAAGAATTTCTGTGCCTGGGCAACAGAAGGCTTTAGGAATGATTCACTGAAGAACTGATGTCTCAGTGCATGGGTTTATTGCATTCTATGATAGCATTCTTTGAGGTTCATTTTAACCAAAATGGAGGAGGAATAGCACCATCCAATAAAACAAACAAACAAAAAGCAATATTGTAGGGGAAAAAAAAAAACAACGGTTCAAAAGTAGCAATGATTGTGCCCAGACCGTTAACAGACTAATACAAGGAGTGATGACCTTGTGGAGTATGGTGGTGATGAGGTCATAAAATGTGACAAAAAAAGATTGCAGTTTTTATTGTCCCATTGATTTTACCTTTTCCCTTTTCGATATGGAGTTGGATAAAAGAATTTTTATTTTGTTGCTCACTGAGTGAAGGGATTGTGCTGAGAGAATGATCTTGGCCTCTAATAGGTGCTAACTATGTGTGCATGTGGACAGTCAGGCTGGAGGTGCTCAGGGAGGCTGAAACCAAGTCAGAACTGAGCTGAATCTTGCTTTCTGCACTAAATGTAGGTGAGGTAAGAAAAGTCATGGTAGTCAAAGTTTGGTGGTCAACAAGTGAGGAAGAAAGTAAACAGCAGAAAATTGTGAATTCTATAAAGATAAAAGAAAAGCCAATGTAGAGCATTTATTGGAGTATAAAAGCAACATTCTCTAGTAACATTTTCACATAGTATGATTCTATTATAATTATTTGGGTTTTCCAATCTTAATTTGTAATAACTCATTACATGAACGTGTATAGTACACCAGTTATATATTTTATCTATGTGGGCTAAAAATGAAATGTAATAGGCATAGATATTTTTCTTCACAAGTTTTCTCTTAAATTATTAATATTTTATATAATTTAACATATATGGCACTTGGTCTTTAGAAATTAATAAGTCATATTTGTGTCGACATATTGCTTGTTTTTAAACTGGCAATTAATAAACAAGAGTGATTAAATTGAAACTGCAGCATCTGAACTAAAATGTCATGGCTTGGCAGAGTACTCCATAAAGACACCAAATCAGACTCACACGGCTAGCAATATTAATGTGTATTCTTGATCTTTTGCATGTATAATATACCATGATTTTCTGATATATGATTAGCTGATGAGATGAATTTTTCTCTATGTTTTCAAAGGTAGTTGTGTAACTGGATGGCGTGGAAGCTGCCTACCAAACATGAGACCTCAGGTTCAACATCCAGTACTGAGAAACAAACAATATATCAAAAGAATTAATATATGATGTGATGTCACCCACAAATAAGAAAAATTGTCTACCACCTTGGTCTTCAGTGTCTTCCAATATAGACAACTGAATATGTAGATAATGCTGGAAGACAGACAGTACTTTGAAAGAAGATGGAATTACAAATTGCATGTGGAGAAGAGATTCTCCAAAAGTTTAAAAACATTCAAGGTTATAAAATCAATCAGACTGATTAGAAAATTGTCATTCAATTTATAACATAAATTGCTTGTCATTGTTTTTTTGGTCCAATTTTTCTTCAACAGTTGAGGTTGAGAATTGTTTTAACCAAAGTTTCATTGTTTCTTTGCTGTCAGAAACTTCAGAGTTGATAGATTCACCTTCTAAAAAACAGAGGTTTATGTTATTAATATACAACCTATATTGTGTTAATATAAAAGCTACATATAAACATATTTCTGAAAATTAAATTATAGTATTTAATATACTTCATTTGGAATTAGACATAAATATGTTTACCAAATGAAAATTTTCCATAGACTTTATACATTTTAAGGTTATCTGGCTACTTGTAAATATTAGCGTAAAACTAGAATGTTGCCTCTATTTGTAATTTCACGGTAAAATCTATTTGTAAAACTTAATCATTCAAGATCATAGCTGTGAAGTTTTATTTTACAAATTGTTAACCTCCTTGAAATATAATTTCTTTGTATATAGAAAGGAAATAAATGGAACAATAAACAAATTTAATGTGATAAATTTTGTGTTGCCACAGCAATAGAAAATTACAAAGCTAACATTCAAATTAAGAACTTTCTTGTTTCCAATCCTGTATCCATTCTTTAAAACATCCCTGGAAATCCATGCCACTCTGCTTTAATTTTGTGCTATTAATTATCAATTTCAATTTTCTAATTTTCTGACACCTTGATTACCTCTTGTTGCTATAATGATTATAGCAATAGACAAAATTAAACAAAACAACAACAATAACAAAAAACAAGAAGTCCTTTAAATATTCTAAAATTTCAAGATAATTTTAAGAAGTAAGATACTTTTTGAAACTGAACAATGCTAACAGTTATAAACATTGAAGGACATGGCAGATGAGAAAGGAAGTAAACCAGGATCCTCTCTCAAGGTATGAAAAATAGGATATGAAGTCTACTGTGCTTCACAGAGACTTGTTGCCAATAATCTTTCCAAAAAGCGGATAATTAGTTTATGTGGAATATTTACTAGTATTTTCCTGGCTATAATAGTAGAATTAGTGATAACAACATGATAGTTTGTGATACATCAAGCTACTGTAAGTTTCAACTATTTTGTGTGTTTGATTTGGTTATGAATAACATCTCTTTTTAAAAGAAAATTATTATAGAAAAAAATAATTAAATTAAAATAAGTTATGCTCAATAATCTCAATATATTTTATTCATTATCTTTTAAATTAAGTATTAAGAATAATCCCTCAAAGAAATCATAATTAATTCTGATAAAATGAAAACCAGTCCCTGCTACAATTTTATAATTCTCTTAAGAGACCATCCCTTCTGAACGACTTTAGACATTTATCTGAGAATACAAACATTGATTTTACAATGGCCATAAGAGTACAACCTCACCTGGCTTCTTTTCTGCTTTTTTCTTTCATTAAGCTTACCACCCCACTTTCTTCTTAATGTTAGGCCTCAGATCTCCTTAAATTTACCTCCACATGGAAGATCTTTTTCCTAGGAAACCCCCTTATGCCTGACGATTTCTGTTGTAAATATTGAAACCTTTCTTAACTTTTATAATAAATAATTCTTTGTCACAAAATACATAATTAGCGATTGATTATTATTAATTAGAAACTAATACCAGTGTTTTTATTTTTGCTGTATGATTCTCTATGGTTCTTAACTTTTAACATGTTTTAGCCTCTAATGTTTTATATTGTTTGTATTCATCTATCTAAATGTACATTTTAAAGAGATAAGAATACGTGTTTTGTGATATATCCACTTGAACAGACACTCTGGGATTTGGTCACTTTATAAAAAAAAATGCCACTTTACTAAACTAATCAACAAGCCAGTGTTAAAGGTTGTGTATCTAAAACTGGAATAAGAGGACAAATTTCAGTTTCTAATTGCGAAGAACTTTTCTTGCACTATAGTTTACTATAACTTCTTTATTTATTACCTGGCACGAGTTTTTAGCAGAAAGGTCGGTGACTTTTATTTATCAGGATCTGTTGTTGTGTACTATGGAAAGTGATGGCTCAACCAGATGTAGTTCTCAGCCAACCCCAATTTTAGCTAGGATTAATTGTTCCTTTACACAAACAGGTGGAAATGAGTGGAATAAATTAATGTAACTTCATAACTCTGACCTGCTTATTATGGGAGTGGAACAAACTCTAGCCTCTGGCCATAGTTACCATTTCTTTATTAATCCATTGGCTTATTGACAGCCAATGAGCTAAAAATAGTTTGCAGTTCTTTACTAATTGATTAAACGATTTCTAATTTTATGCATGTGATTGTTTTGACTTCTTTTAATTTTGCCTTTTTGAACCCCAAAGCCTACATTCTTGCTATGAGCCTCCTAGAAAAGGCATACTAAGTATTGTTCAAGTTAGTTCTTCAAAGAGGACACTAAAGTTCATCAATAAGATAATAATATGAGTAGCATCCACTAGTTGAGAACCCAAATATGATAAGCATATTCTATGTTTAGTTTCAAGTCCTCACAATGTTTGCTGGAGCATTTTAAGCATAGTGCTATATAATTAGTGAATAATAGTTTGTTTAACCTGCCAAGGTCATATTATTAGTTTCTCCAGCAGACTCATTCTGTACTGCACTGAGAAGAAAACCATTGGCTACAAACCCAAGGTCTGATCTCTCCTCAATGGTGTCTCAAACAACAACTATAAAAACAGTAGTAGGGGGGCTGGAGAGATGGCACAGTGATTAAGAGCATTGCCTGCTTTTCCAAAGGTCCTGAGTTCAATTCCCGGCATTCACATGGTGGCTCACAACCATCTGTAATGAGTTCTGGTGCCCTCTTCTGGCCTGCAGACATACACACAGACAGAATATTGTATACTTAATAAATAAATAAATAAATAAATATTTAAAAAAACAAACAAACAACAACAAAAAAAAAACAGTAGCAGCAACAGTAAGTTGGGAAATAACTGAAGTCACTACTTATGTGTAAGAGTTTCCAGCTGGGTTGTTTGGGCCTTTATTTAGACAATATTTTTTAATTCATTTATTTCTTTATTAATTAATTAAAGAATTTTGTCTCTTCCCCACCGCCGCCTCCCCTTTTCCTCCCCCTCCCCCAATCAAGTCCCCTTCCCTCGTCAGCCCAAAGAGCAATCAGGGTTCCCTGCCCTGTGGGAAGTCCAAGGACCACCCACCTCCATCCAGGTCTAGTAAGGTGAGCATCCAAACTGCCTAGGCTCCCACAAAACCAATAGGTGCAGTAGTATCAAAAACCCACTGCCATTGTTCTTGAGGTCTCAGTAGTCCTCATTGTCCGCTATGTTCAGCGAGACCGGTTTTAACCCAGGCTTTTTCAGACCCAGGCCACCTGGCCTTGGTGAGTTCCCGATAGGACATCCCCATTGTCTCAGTGTGTGGGTGCCCCCCTCGCGGTCCTGAGTTCCTTGTTCGTGCTCTCTCTCCTGGTGCTCCTGATTTGGACCTTGAGATTTCAGTCCGGTGCTCCAATGTGGGTCTCTGTCTCTGTCTCCTTTCATCGCCTGATGAAGGTTAATATTCAGGATAGACAATATTTTTTTAACTGTTATCTAAGATAAGCTCATGACTTTCTGTTACACCTGTTACTGTTTATATTTTTCTTTGCTGTGTGGGCGATGAAGAAACTTCCTTTATTAAAATGAAATAAAATTTTCCAAGCCAACATAACCATCTGAAAAATATTTCATTAAATTTATATTAAAATAGTGTATATTAATTGTCCTGAGAGAGAGCAACTTGATGGATGTTACCTAAATTCTCTGCAGATTTCCTATGTTTATTTTTTAAGTAGTACAGAGGTATTAACTAAAACTGGGTGTTTTCAGAGAAATATTTCCCTTAGAGTTTTGTATGACTCTTTCATATTACTTTTGTAATATGAAATCTGAGACCCATGACATGCCTATGATATATATCAAAAAGAACCAAAACGCTGTAGCAATAGCTCAGTCAGAATTGCTACCCTTGTAAACTCAGAACATGAGTTTATGTTTCTGAACCCACAAAAACAGGCAGAGCTGGGAGCCCATTAGCAATCTCTGGGAGGTATCACAGACAAGTGGATCCCAGGGAATTCTGGCCAGGTCCAGGCTAGTGAGAAACTCAGACTCAAAAGACTCTGTGTAACCACGTCCAAGTAGAATCCTCTGTCTTCCTTCCACATGTAAACCTGCAAACTATCACATGCACGCGCATGCACACACACACACTGACCCACACTCAAATGATATTAAACCAGTAATATTATAAATTGCATTCTTTTTTTTAGAGGCACAGACTTGTCATTAAATAATTGAATCTTTAGCAGTCATGATCAGTTCTTTAACTTTTATTGTATTAATTTTACAAAAGTCATCAATACATTTTGTCAAAAACTAAATTCACATACATATGAGACACATATGTATGTGTTATACATAGGTATCTAAATTTATATGTAAATATATATATATATTTGTCATTTATTAAGTGTACTATCTATATTACTATAGCACGCAGACCACGCTTTATTTCTTGATTGAGTTTAGGCAATCGTTAAGTCCATCTCCAGTTTTAGTTGGTTGTGTTTATAATTTCTCCTGGTTTTTCTGATTGCATCAGTTGTTGTTTTTTAGCATTTGCTGAGATGAAGAGACAAAGAATCAGTGAAGAATATGGCTCTATATGTAAGTCACTGTTGATTGCTTTAACAGGAGAAGTCTAGGGAACAATATAAACAAATCTCGGTGCAGTAGAAGTAGTTGGAGACAGTTTGCAGTAGGGCATACTTCCAAATACAGATAAATCCTATAGTTTTTACACAATTAAATAATTCAGCATGATATAAAGTAGGTCACCACTCACTAAGCTTGTATTTTTGTGCTGATTGTAAATGGATATGGCAGCTTCTGCCTATTTGGTTGACATAATTCTCTTAAAGTTCTTGTTCTTTGATTATTACGTAATAATTGTTGGACAATAAATAACAGTTGAATTTATATTGAACTAGTAAAGTGAAAAAATTAATAAGTTAGTCATAAGAGTATGAATACCTAACAGTAACAATGTGTTATTACTTCTTTCCTCTAAACAAAGAAATCTATAGCAATTTCATGACAGAAAAATGTATCCTTTTAAGTACTTCAAGTCTAATAGTTTAACAATGTATTTATCAAGTATCTGTGTCTAAAAAGTAGCATGAAAAAAAATGAATTGCAAAAATGGTAATTGGGAGCCATGAGAGATGGGTCAGTAGTTACATAAATACCCACATATATGCACACACACACAAATAAAACTAAAATAAATTTAAAATTAGTAATTGAATATTTATTTCCCTGTATTAGTTAGGGTTCCCTGGAGGAAAAGAATTTAAAGAATAATACTTACACATATACTTATTTATGTGTCTATTTATATGTATAGATGTTTGTGTATGCTCTAATTAATCAAATATAGACATATTTATATTCATATACATAGAATACATAGCTATATTCATATGTCTACATAGGATTACATACGAATATACCTATATGAATATGTTTATATGAAATATATCTATATGAATATATGGAATTTACTAGAATAACTAACAGGCTGTTGTCCAGCTAGTTCAACAATGACTGTATACCAATGAAAGGTTCAAGAATAAAAATGCTGTTCAGTCTGCAAGGTTGGAAATCTCAGAAGGTCTTAAGTATGTACCAGAATTCCAAATAAGTAGGCACTAATGCCAGCTAAGCAATGATAAGCATATATAGGCAAAGAGAGCAAGCTTCTCTCTTCATTGTCTTTCATATAGGCAGCCAGCAAAAGGAATGGCCCAAATTAAAGGTGGATCATCTCACCTCAATAGATTAGGAGTTAAAATGAGTTTTCTCACAGGTATACCCAGATGCTTGGCTTTCAGTTACTTTCAGATGTAGTCAAGTTGACCAGCAATTAAACCCATCCCAAGTCCATCTCATTTCACTTAACATACAATTTTACTTTCTGTTATCAGACTTAACCTCCAAATAAAAACAATACCAAGGTCATAATTATACCTAACATGATAAAACTATCCCAGGTACAATTGCAAATGCATGATAAATTTAAAAATGGTGACAATGTTCCTTGGGGAACATTCTTTCAAAATCTTAAACTTAAATATTATAATCAATGATATTCTCTCTAATTTATGTTACATCACATGATACAGAAATCAAAGAAAATACATTCTTAACAAAGTGTGACAGAAACACTCATGCCAATTAAGTCAATTAAAACCCTTTTTTTCTGCAACTCATCATGTGGTCTTAGCTGGTATTTATAGCTACCAACTTTAAGTGTTACAGCTCTGTGGAGACTGATCATGGCATTTGGGAGTCAAGGAATATCACAAAGTAACACTGCACAGCAAACAATACACATGAGTTTACTGGGAGAAAACAACCTAAGAGGTGCCTGCCTCTGCTTGGAAGAGAAACAGTAGATAACTGAGCAGAAGACAGGGTTTGTGTAAGGTTTCTTAGGGATGAAGTTTTCCAGGGTGGGGTGATTGGTGGGACTTCTCTGGAGAAGTGTGAGGCAGACCTTTATGGGGATTAGAATGTAGTTAGGACTATAGTGTTTTGGGGAAGTGGTGGTAAGTTCCTATCTAATACCCATGTGCTCCATAGCCATGTGTTGTTGGCTAGGTTTACAGTCCTGGGGATGATTTTCATCCTGTTAAGAAGGATTTGAGTTCAGTTATCTGTGTATTGCTGCCAAATATGAATGTCACGATTGCACATTTAGGGATATCTGGCTATGCTGGTCATTGTTACAGTTGATAGACTGTGAGTGAATAGGGCTATTGATTATTTTTCTTTCCTAGCTACTTGTATTAAATTTTTATTTATCCATACTAATTTCCAGAGTGGCTGGAGTGGTTTCCATGGCTACTAACGGGGATTAAGGGTTCCCTTTTCACTACATCCTCACCAGTGTTTCTTGTAATTTGTTTTGATCTCAGCCATTATGAGTGGGCAAGATGAAATCTCATAGTTGTTTAAATTTGTATCACTTAATTGTTAAAGACGATAAACATTTTTTGAAATACTTCTATTTGTTTTGGGTTCTTAGTTTGATGTCACTGTTGAAACCTACAGAGCATTTTCAATTGGATTGTTTGCTTTCTAAATCATTGTGTTTTTAGATCGTTATATATCCTGGTAATTAATACTCTGTCATGCACACATCTAGCAAAAATTCACTCCCATACTCAAAGTTTCTCCTTCACTTGACTGTTCCTCAGTTGTCCAGAAGCTCTCTTGTTTCATGTTTCTCACTCATTAGGGTTAGTTTTAATTCCTGAGAAAATGGATCCCTATTCAGAAAGCCCTTTCTGACATGTACATCTTGTCTCAAGCTGCCTATGTTTTATTCTGGCATCTTCATATTGAGGTCTTTCCCTGATTAGAGTTAATGTTTACAGAGTCAAAGATAGGCTCTAGATCAGTTCTTACACATGGAGACTGTGGTTGTGTTTTTTTTTTTTTCCCTTCTTTTGGATTTTAGTGGCCCACCACCTAACTCCCAAATAAACTCACAAAGGCTTATTCTTTCTTATGTTTTCCTAACCTTAGCTTGACATTTTTCTAGCCAGCTTTTCTTAAATTATCTTGTCTACCTTTTGCCTCGGGGCTTTCACCTTTCTTAATTTCTGTCTATTATTTCTTTCCTTCGTATTCTGTGTCTGGCTGTATGTCTAGGTTGTTAGCACCTTTTTTTTTATCACTTCTCGATCAATCTCTTTCTAGATTTCTCCTCGTATTTATTCTCTCTGTGTACCAGCCTCACCTATTTCTCTTTCACGTCTAGCTATTCGCAATTTTCAACTCTTTGCTAGAACAAACAGGTATTTTAGAGAAAGTAACACAGCTTCATGGAATCAAATAAATGCAACGTGAAAGAATGCAACACATCTTTGCATCATTAAACAAAAGTTCTACAGCATAAACAAAGGAAACATATATCTTCAACTAATATTCTACAACAGCAAACATAGAGTTTTCTCAGCAAAATTTATGACATAAGCTTTATTTTTCAAGTGTATATTTTGCCATCTTAATCAAATATCAGATGGTTCTGGTTACGTGTAGCAGTGCTTGCATTTCTTATGACGTTCCATTAATTATAAGTTTGTTTTTCACCATTATCATATTGCTTATAATGATCTAGCTCTCGAACAAAGAATAATGGTGGATGACTTACTATTTCAGATTTCAACATTGGATTTCTTATTTTTTTTAATGGTAAAAGCTAGTATGTGTTATGTATTTTTTTTCATTTTTTTTATTTTATTGAGAATAAGAAAAAAAAAAGTTTCCGCCTTCTCCCAGCCTCCCATTTCCCTCCCCCTCCCCCACTCTTCTCCCCCTCCCCCTCTCTTCTCTCCCCCTCCCTCTCCTATCCAAAGAGCAGTCATGGTTCCCTGCCCTGTGGAAAGTCCAAGGTCCTCCCCCCTTCCTCCATGTCTAATGTCACTATCCCAGGCTTAGAGTTTGGAGAAACACTATGAAGTGAGCTCTGAGACTGACAAATTATGAAAGAAGGCTCGTTCACCTAGGCTAGACAGACAACACTTGCCATCATACTAAATACATCTGCTAGCTTGCATAACTCAAACAAAATCCTGAGATTCACTTTCTTCACTTTTACAGTTTATGAAAATTTTCAAATTAAATTCTGTTCTTTTTTTCCGCTGACCTATAGAAAATTCAGAGCAAAAGCACTTTTTGACTATGTCTTGGAGATCCAATGTTAGTATATGGAAGAGGGAGACTACCAATGTGCAATATTATACCTGTCAAATGCCCAATGTTATTACATTGTCAAATTATTTTTGTTATTGTATGATAGTTAGCAAGGTGATGTTATTACTTCTTCTTTTGTGTCAGGTTGAGATGAACAGGAATAAATTATTCTTGGTTCCAAATAGAAGCTAGGCTTTAGTTGGTAAGACCCTTCAAAACCCCAATAAGTATTGACACTAGCTTCGGATACTACAATGAAAAAATTAGGAGTCAGGTTCTTTGAGAAGATAACAGTAGTTTTCTACCAATACAAGCTAGGATCTGGGCCACTTTGCTCTTGCTCGTTCCTTTTATTCAGTCACTCTGCCATTAGGCAGGGAACCACATAATATTGAGGCCAATATTAAATGATTATGTGTCATTTCATATCATTAGATACAAGAACAGTTACTGTGCCATAAGTATGCAAAGGTAAAAGCCACGTACCTGGAAACAAAAAAAGGGGGGGATTTTTCTTCTTCTTAATGTTAAGCAATAAAATTAGCATTTTGTGATATATGCATTCTATTATATTATTGGCATGCATGATTTATTCATCTGTTGATTGCTGAGAACCTTGGAAAACACAAATTTCCCTTTCCATTTTTTGATTAACATACAGAAATGGTGATGTAGACAAAAGCTAGAAAGAGTGTAAATATTTAATGTGCCTTAAGTTTGGTAACTCAAAATTATGTCTTCCTAATTACACGGTGTTGACTTCTTCTTTTTTTAAAGTTACAAACAATCTGATATAAACCTGGCAGATTATTCTAGGCCACTAAAAAACTGTTCTGCAATGCAATATAATGCCACAGTCCACTGAGTGTCTAGGCCACCCAGAAATAATGTACGGCTTATTGCTTATTAAAGTATATTGCCATTTACTTTGACCCTTGACAAACTCTATTCTTCAAGGTTTCGCTCTGCCTTTCTTTTCCGCTCTTGACAGGTAATGATTTCAAAAGATCTATTAGATATTATATGCATAATGAAAGTGCAAAGCTTCCTGTCTGGTACAATAGACTGCATTTTTATTTGAAGCCTCAAAGTTATACTGTGTCATGGATACTCAGAAGGTCAGTGAGGACAGTGATTGTTTCCTGTCTCATTTCCCTGGCAGATATTGGCAAAGTTACTTGGTTAATACATAATAGTTTTCTTTTCATTTTTCTCTCTTTATCTTGAAGGTCAGACTCTTCTTCAATACACATTAGGTCAATGATGTTCGGTATTCTAATGGTTTCCCTTCTATTCATTAGTATGCATTTTGTAAGCTTGCAGTGATATAGAATAATAAAAATTGGTTCATTAATTCTTTTCTTTGTAAAAAGACATCATGTTAAAGAAATACTCTCAAAAAATGACGATTTTAAACATCTGCCCCAATTCTGTTCCTATTTTAATGTTTCATAGTCTCTTCAATACATATTTTTAAGTAGTCACCACTATAATGCAGATACCATTACCATGCATATATTTCTTTCTTTGTATTGAAATTTTGTCTTTAAAGTTATGAATGGTAATCATAATTATTCTTTTAATATCTATGGGTAGTTTTTCCATATTGATGCACCAACCTCTTCTAACATGTCCTCTAAAGTTAGTTAGCCTTCTTGCTAGAGAAGGCTATAACAAATATTTCCATGTTTGTTATTTTAAATGTTGTTAGATTATTTCCTATGTATAAAATCCCAAATAAGAATAAAGATAAAAAAATTATACATAATTATAAGACATTTTACATAAGTTCTCCCAAGGTTACACAGCATAATACTATTACCAGCTCTGACTACAACTGTCAACTTGAGGAACTGCCAGTGCTCAGTGGCTGGAGGCAATAGTGAGGCCCAAGAACCTGTTTTACATTTTTTGGTCATACAATACAGCAAGAGAGAACCAAATGCTAAGCAGTCTCCTTTATCCACCACAGACAGCATATGACACATGCATTTTGGCTTTTATACATACAAAGACATGGCCACACTAGATACATTTTAAAAAGTAATTCTATCGGACCTGCTTTCATTTAGTTTTAGGAGGTTTTTATATTGGCTTGACCTGTTTGGTGCTTTGCCCAGGGTCTCTCCCTGTCAACGCTCTGCTATGTCGATCAAAGATATTGCCCCAGATTTTACTCTTCTGCTTCCATTTCTTCCTGTAAACATTCCCCATAAGTTTCTGTGACTTTTTGTGAAGGCTTAGATTTTCTCCTGTATTACTCTATGTACACTTTGGTTTTCTATTTTAATTTTAGTTTTATTGATTTAAAGACAATCTTGATTTTTTATTTTAATTATATTTTGTGAAATATATTTTGATTATGGTTCCCTTTGACTCCTGCTAGACGTTCTCCATTTCTCCAAACACCATCCAAAACCCTTTGTTTTTCCATATATATCCTAATCAGTCTGTAAAATTTTACATGCATGTATGTATTCAGGAATTACCATTTGGTATTAGATAATCAATTGGTATCTTCTTCTTGTGAAGACTATTTCTTCCACTTTCTGCACCTCCCAGTTACCTGCAGTTATTTGTGTAGGATTGAGACTTTGTGGTCTTTCCCATGTCCACTTTATCACATCTGTTGTTGCTGACCTTTTTCAGCTTATATTTAGCCAGTCATGCTGGTGTGACCTCCATCCACTATGAATGAATAATAACAATATGGTGTACATACCATATGGAATATTGTTATATAAAAAATAAAAATATGTAATTCTCAGGTAAATAGATGAAACTAGAATACATCAGATTAAGTGAAGCAACCTAAACCAAGTAAGACAAACATCTCATGTTCTTTCTTATATAAAACCCCTAGTTCCAAATATTCAGATGTGAGTATACAAACTTGAGGAACTGCATTAACCAGGAAAGTCAAAGGGTACTGTGAAGGATATTTAGTGAATTATAATTGATCTCAAGGAGAAAATGTTCAAAATGAGGGCCTCTAACTAGGGAAATGGAATGAGCTAAATATAGAAGAAGATAGAAAGAAAAAATTATTAGCAAGATATCTATAAAATCATAAGGAATCTTGTGACTAGTTATCTGCTAAAAATACCTATATGATGCTTAAGTCAGAGTATAATTAGTTACACATAAAGGGCTTAAGTGTAATTTTTCCAGATGAGATAACAATGCTTTCTCTAAGAGCCCAAGACCATCTAACAAAAACTCTGACACCAGTCATGCATGAGAAACTCTCCTTTGAGTTGTTGATCAGAGCTGTCAAAGAGATTTCATAAAAGACTGTAGATTATTTCTGTTGTCCTTGGTTGTTCTCTAGAGAGGGAAGATACAAGTCTACTTCTAAAGACACCATGCATTCACGGCTCTGGGACCAGAGGCTTCTGAGCCTTGAACTGAACTGAAAGTATTTGATGATTAGCCTCTACAGTGGCAAAAGGCAACATGAAATTTTCCAAAGAGGGGGAAACAATCAAAAGTCCTAGCCACCTGTGTTGCCTATGAACCACAGCAATCAGCATAGTTTGATAACTGTTAAGTGTGCATTCCTGGGCTGTCACCAAAAGCACTTTAATTAGACTTAACAAAAGGAAAATCATGTAGGGTATTAGAAACCTGTCCTGCTACTCCAGGCTAGTGAAGTCATGGATCTTATAAGAGAACCTATAACCATCACTTAACAAAGATAGCTAATCCCTAACTACATTAAATATTTGTCGTTATCTTCACATAAGTTTAGTCCTTAACCTTCTCCATGGAAACTTATCTTTGTAACAAAAGATCAATAGAAAACCACAACAAATTAAAATTCAAAGTTGTTGAGACCAGTCTAATAAAGACATCTACAATAACACACTTGCATCAAGGGTTCAGAGATCATTATGGATGGAGGAGCAGAAAGATTGTAGAAGTCAGAGGAATGGGATGTTTGCTCAGTGATTTTGTCTCCTAGGAATGAAATAAACAACACTGATATTTTAAATTACAATATAAAAAGATTGACTCAGGGTCTAGCATGAACATCCATAAAATTCAGATGTCAACAACACTTCAAATTGTGTGTGCAAATTTTAACCAAAATCATATGGCATAACTGAGTAAGAAGCATCCCTGTGAATTTTGCCAACTGCACTGCCATTGGATCCCATGTCTAGGTGGGTACACTAGATTAACTTCATCCATTCCTGTAATCTGAGGACTTCACTTTCCAGGTAGTAGTCCCAGAACCATGCACATAACTCTGCCTGAGGACCATGTTTCCAGTGCCTGCCTTGTTTCACTCCTTCTGCCTCACCTTCAGTTAGGGACCTTCGAGTTGTACCATCAAATACATGCACCTCCATTATGTTTCCTCAACTTCCATCTCCAGGTAGCTATTCTAGACTCATGGCACCAACTCTACCCTCCTATTAATGTAAGGGACATAACTCAACCTACCTCCCTCACCTGATAATGGACAATGTGTCTTGCATGTGCCATCTACCCACTTCCCCAAGCCTTTTCAGATCTTAGACTCACATCAACAACTCTACCAGCTGAAGTTGCCTAAGGAAAAAACCTTAAGAAACATTCCCAGACTTCAGAAGATTGACTTTGAGACTCTATAACTCTACATAAAGTCTGCTATTGGCTTTAGAAGGCTCATTGAGTTTGAGCTAAGTCAGAACTACTTTTTAGAACCCATTAGACAGTACTGAATTCTAGCAAAACTGAACCTCAGTGTGTTGCTTGTTAGTTTGAGCTCCACAGATGAAGAAAGCAATAAGCAAAAATATCTTATTGGATAATATGAATGTTTGTAGTGCTATATTATTTGTGCTTTAATAAATAAAGCTTGCCTGAAGATAAGAGGGCAATGCAGCTGTACTTGTCAATCATACAGGCCAGTAGTTGGTGGTACATATCATTAATCTCAGGACTGAGAAAACAGAGGCAAATGGATCTATGGTTAAAGGTCACCCTGGGTGTCACAAGATAGAATCTGTCTAAAACAGAAATAGAACTCACACAAACTGATTCTAGCACTTGTGGTCGCATACCTTTAACCCTGGCAATAGGGAGGGAAAGACAGGAGTGATACGGATGGGTGGAGAGAGGAATACAAACAGGGAGAGACAGGAACTCAGTGGCGTGTGGAGCCTGAGGATTTGTGGAAACAGGATCTTGTCCCTTTGGTTTGAAGATTTGGTAGAGGTAAAAGTGGTTGGCTGCTTTGTTTTTCTGATCTTCAGGCTGAACACCAAATCTGTCTCTGGGTTTTATTATTCATGCTAAAAATGTTAATTTATATTATAAGACATAAATTTATTAAATATATTTTTACTTTTATAATAAAGTTCCATTGTATGAAATCCTGTATGAAATTTAGTTTCCCTGAGACTGGGTGGTGGCGGTACACATCTTTAAACCCAGCACTCAGGAGGCATAGACAGGTAGATCTCTGAGTCTGAGGGATTTTCAGGACAGGGCTACACAAAGAAACCCTGTTTCAGAAAAAAAAAAAAAAAAGAAAAGAAAAAATTCAATTTCCCCTACAAATATCAATATAATTGGAAAAAGAATTACATATTATCCACAAAAGTAGACAATTCTTAGAGATAAATAGACCAACCTGTTCAAATGCACAATGAAAACTGTAAAACAAGAAGATCAAAGGTGAGAGAGACTAAAGCTGAAAAGACGCGTCATGTGCATGGTCTTGAAAATCAGTGTTTGTTGAGTAGTAAAGGAACGTCAACAATTTCCACAAATGACACCCACATGATCTGATAAATTAATTCTAAAATAAGTATTGAATACCAGAAATTTCAAAAAATCAAGTTAATTCTGGGAAAAGAGAGCAGGATTCAAGGACTTCGACTATCAGATTTAAGAAGTGCCAAAAAATTATACTAATAAAGATTGTGAAATAACTTCAAGGAAATATATGTAGACCAGTTGGAGAGAAAACAGCATTGAAAAATGATAATGCATTTTTAAAAAATCACTAACAGAATTGGAAATAAAAAATAAATTATAACATAGAAAAATACATTTATGGATTATGAAAAGGCAAGCTTTTTTACACAAGACAAAGTAGAGAGAGCAACTTAATTTATTAAAATAAAAGAGTATGAGGATTCATGAATGAACAAAACTTCTGTTTGCAAAATATTTTCTGAAGAAATAAATGGTAAGCACAGAGTACAGAATATTAAATGCATATTCCCAAACAAGAGAAACATAATATAAAAATCTGAAATGTTAAAACAAAGGCACCACAAAATGAATAATTTAAATAACTTAAAATTCATACCCACAATTATGGGAGAGAATTATTTCAAAAGTGTCATCATTTTTTACCCCAAATTTTGATTTTAAATTGAAGTGGCACAGCATTCAATATCCATTAGATTTGTTAAAGTTGTGAGTGATGTCATATCACATGTCACTGGAGAGCCTCACTAATGATGAGAATGAAAACTAAGTCTAACAATTTCAAAAAATGTATCAGCTGGTTGTTATACAGTAAGACACATACTTAGAATACAATCAGTCATTTTTCCTCTTGAATATTTATAAAATGGATATTAATATATAAACTTGTAACTCCCAGTTCCACTTCTTAATATGGAATGCCTCTAACCTGGAAGTCATCTACATCTACTTAGCAGCTGGGAATAAAAGAGCAGTGTGCACAAAGAATAGAATGCTTTGTAAGTCAATGCTGAAATAACACAACATGGAGGAATATCAAAACAGCTAGCTATAGAGAACTTTAGTGTATGAGATTCAAGACAATGACACATTAGAAAGTCATAAGGTGAGTTTGCTTTTACCAGGGCTTTGGCCAGGAAGATGATTCAAGGGTGATTTATACTTCAAAATGCCAATATATTTAATAGTGTCTAAATTATATTTTAGTAAATATTTATGTTTACAAACTGGTCAATTTATACTTGGATTGCGTGATTGAAAAGTGTTTCCTCTCCATAGCATGAGAGAAAAAATATAATGGAACACACACATTCATTCTCTCTCTCTCTCTCTCTCTCTCTCTCTCTCTCTCTCTCTCTCTCTCTCTCTCTCTCTCTCTGTTGCTTAGGAGATAGTGTCTAAATTTTCCCTAGTGGAATTAGAAACTGATGCAGGATCATGCAATAATATTTTAAAGAAAAAAAGAGGTTTGGCTGGCAGTTGGTCACAGCTGAAATTTTGAGAAAATGAGAATGGATCAATGTCTATGACTGTGGTTGTTCTCTCAGCATGAGAATAAAGTTGTTCTCCTTCGGTTGCCATGTATCACAAAGTGACCATATTTAATGAAGCCTGAAAATGTTTATTACATTTCTGTGGCACCATAAATGGGTTATTTGCTAATCATTATATTATTTCTTCTCATTATAAATCACTAAGTTTTTCATGTTTTCACAGGAAAATGGCCATTTAGTTTTAAGAATATATTTATCCAAGGGAAATTATTATGGAAGACAAGAGAAACCTATGACCAAAATTGTTGTTGATCTTTCTCAAAAATATCTCAGATAATAAACCATTCTCTGGTTTACAAAAAAACTGTGAGAAAAAAAATAGTTAAGAAATATTCTTGATATTTTGAGGGAAAAAAAAACAAGACAAATCACTTCAACTTCAGCAGAATCATTACTCAAATTTTTATTCATAGTAGTAACTTTAATTTATCAGAAATAATTCACTACTTGATTAAATGTTGTTTTATATTTTCAATAAGAAAATTCTGAATAAATTAAAATATTATGGACCATAAACTTCAACTGATTAACTTATTTAATTGAATGATAAATTTCAAGGTTTAGAAAACGAGGTTGGATTTGAGTATTTGGGAAAGTTATTACTTCTATCTTTAAGAGAAAATAAGTCTTTAAGACACTAGTACAATTTAAGAGTTCACTTCAGCTTTGACAGTAGATCTTACTAAAATCCTTCAGCACAGGATAAAAGAAAATTCAGGGTCCCAGAGTACTTCTCAATTCAATCAAAGACAGTAGATTTCTGTACTATAACCTGAGGAAGTGTAATACCATGGTATGTGATAAATTACCAGATCATAAAATAGCCCAGATGACAATCATCCCAGGGTAGGGACAGTCTATAGGGTGCATTGATTTTTAAGGTTTTTAACGTGGACTAGGGAAGGTACCGTCACCAATTTTCTTTTTTTTTTTTTTCAGGTAAAGTGGTGCCTCTGGTTGCCAGTTCTGTTGCTATGTATAACTTTTAGATACCAATCACCTTCTGAGCCTGCCCCCTCCATGTCATGTCAAGCAAAATTAAAGTAGCGATGTAGCAAATTTAATTAGGCCATGCTGACCTGACCAGTCGGCAGTTGTTGTCCATCTTAGCCCAAACTTGTTAGAATGCTGAAAAATAAAAACAAAGAAAGTATTTTTATATTTTACTAGTCCCTTTAAATAACTCATTTGCTTAAAAAAATAGGTTATTTGTGAATACTCTATCAGGGGTCATATTCATAATCAAAATAAAGTGGCAATCCTTTGAGGCATGTTTTTAATTACACATCTATACCTAATCTGAATGTGTATGCTCTTTCTAAAAATATTTCATCCATTTAAGTGAAATAATTTTAATATAAACTAAGGGATAGATGACAAAATACACTAAAATGGCATGGTCTCAATTTAAATGATATGAAATTTTGCGTCTTGGAGTACATATTTCCTACTATCATACATATTTGTTTTATTGATTTTTATTGAGGTCTACGTTTTTCTCTGCTCCCCTCCCTGCCTCCCTCCTCCTCTTCAAACCTCTTCCAAGGTCCCCATTATCTCAATTTACTCAAAGATCTTGATTTTTTTTTCTAATTTCCATGTAGATTAGATCCATGTATGTCTCTCTTAGGGTCCTCATTGTTGTCTAGTTTCTCTGGGATTGTGATTTCTGAACTGGTTTTCTTTGCTTTATTTTTAAAACCTCTTATGAGTGAACACATGTGATAATTGGCTTTCGGTTATCTCACTCAAAATGATGTTTTCTAGCTCCATCCATTTGCCTGCAAAATTCAAGGTGTAATTATTTTTTTCTTCTGTGTAGTACTCTATTGTATAAATGCACCACAATGTTCTTATCTATTCTTTGATTGAGGGGCATTTAGGTTGTTTCCAGGTTCTGGCTATAACAAACAATGCTGCTATGAACATAGTTGAGCACATGCCCTATCATTATATATTATTAGAAGAAGAAATTCAAGGTTTGCTTTAAAACAAGGTCTATTGTCTTCTTAAGTAGGTGAATAAGACTCTCCCTCACCACATTATGGTTGTTTCTACAAGACATTCACTCAGGTGAATTGCAGCCAGGCTCACCTGGCCAAGGGTAACAATAGAAATGTATTATTTTCTAATATGTTTATTGATAGTGCCTTTATTTTTTAATTCACTGCTATCTTCACTGCTCTGTTTAAAACCAGATTCAGGCACTTCTGTGTTATTTGTTGACTTTCTTAATTAGAAAAATTATTAGTTAATGTTTCACTCATAACTGCATAGATGTTTCAACAGAAATACAAGGAATAAGTCACTATAAAATGTTTCTCTATCATTGCAAGCATCATTTATGCATGTATATATAAGATGTATAGATATGCTGATGATTGCGCTAATAATTTATAGTATATGCCCATCACCTAGCATAACAAACCAATACTTTTCCACTGTACCATGCCACTCTTCTGTGAACCTTTTTTTCTTTTCCTCACCTATCCTAATTAATTTTATTAATTAACATAATTAACACTCTAATTAATATATAGTGGCCCAACCTGATAGATTTACTATATAAACATCACAAAATGTAGATCACCATTCCAAACCATTACATACAATAGCAGTGAGAGTGATTGTGGTACTTGTTTAACTCCAAGATAAAACTAAGTAGCCTCTATAAGAGATTAGAATTTCAGGACCCTTAATACTCAAGAAATGGGTTTTTCTTTGAATGCAACTCACCAGGCATTTTAAAGTTGATTCTTCGTTATGATGTCCGTCTATTTTGTAGTCTCTAATTAATTCTTTTTCTCTTCAGTCCTTCCAAGTTATCTAAGAATATTTTTGATGATATTTGCCTTATTTTGTGAAAGTTAGGAATTTCCTAGAAGATGGAGTTAAACTCTTCAGCCTTAATTCATCATTAAGGAAGGCTTTGCTATAAAGGAAGGCCTGTATGGCCAGGAGACACATCATTCATTTCTCTTTCTCCTCTTAGTCTTTGGTATCATAAATACCATATTCCCATATAAGACAACTCATAGGAGAGTGTATTTGGACAGAGACACTTGTTTTGAAGGAGCTCTTCAGTTTAAAATTTCTTAGAAGTTCAACTATTTTCTCATTGTCCAGATTCTGACGTACATTCCCTCTTGTTACTTAGTCATGAACTCATGAAATATTCATATCTGGACTGCAATAAAAGTTCACAACTGTCTGTTTTCATCTTCATCTTCAGTTCTCAAATGAGTCAAACAAAGCAAAAACTAGTACAATTTCTTTAGTCATCTTGATTGCTTTGTTATGACAAGAGGGCTCTCTTTCAACCTTCTACAATCTGAAAAGCAATTAGAATCAGCTTTCAGAGTTTTGCATCATCAATGACGTTCAACTATCAGCTGCATCCTTTGGAATATCTATAATCACATAACCGTCTAAGAATGATCTCACCAATTCTTCTCTCAATAAAATACTGCAGCTCCTGAATTCGATGTTTTATACAAGAACACATATAAGGATTTATTCAATAGGCTTAAATATATTAGAACTGCAAATGTAAGGTTCTACTCCTGATTGCTCTGTCTCACAAGTGCTGGAATTAAAAAACGTGAGCAACCACCGCCAAGCAAACACTTCAAACTGAAAACAAAAACAAGTGAATACATTTCATGCTAGGTGATGCTTTAGATAGAGAGGAAGATAGGAAGGGGTTGAGAAGCAAAGAGGGAGGTAGGGATGAAAATGGGGAAGGAGAGGGGCTGGAGAGATGGCTCAGTGGTTAAGAGCATTGCCTGCTCTTCCAAAGGTCCTGAGTTCAATTCCCAGCAACCACATGGTGGCTCACAACCATCTGTAATGGGGTCTGGTGCCCTCTTCTGGCCTGAAGGCATACACACAGACAGAATAGTGTATACATAATAAATAATAAATAAATATTTAAAAAAAAAAGAAAATGGGGAAGGAGAGAGAGACAGAGATGCAGAAATACACAAAAACAAAGAGACAGAGAATGAAAATACACAGAGTGACCGAGTTAATTTAGTGAATATTGCTTACCTCTTCAGGGAATATTTTCTTTATCTATGACTATGTACCTATGAACAATATGGCAATCAAAAGGGAGATCAAATATACAGAAAGAGTATTTATTGATTTCTCTTCAACACTATTTTGTTTTGACAGTATACCATATAATAGGGTAGCTGCAAACCTTTAAAAAATGACATTTCATATTCACTATGAATACAACCAAATTTCCAATATTTAGTTATTGCTTAGAACACAAATAAATTCTTTAGAATAAAACCTCATTTTCTGGAAGTTATCTTAACCTTAAAAGATTCATTTCTGAACTTATTTGTGATTCAATTCTAATTTCTCTGTTACATTCAATTTTATGTTAGTCTTTAATATATGTATCTTAATCTCTTTCTATATTGAATTTTTGCAAATACTGCATTCTTAAGGTTTCTTATGTAATTAAAAAAGTAAAGATTATGAATATATAGTTACTGATTTTGGAGCATCAAATGAATATTTCAAGAAATATTTGACATAATATTAGTGTCATTAAATAATTTATCAAGTACTGCAATGTTTAGTTCAGTAGAATTCTACCAATTGATTCTTGTATTTTCATATATTATTATTAGCTGTAAAGGGATTACATATTTTAATTTTTACAGGCTTTATGAGTGTCAGAGCTGGCACTCAATTACACAGAAAGTTATAGAATCTTTAAATTGTCCTAGTCAAATTAGTTTTAAAATATACAACAATAACCTACTGTAAAGCAAAATGGATTTTAAGATGATATCATAAAATATTATAATTAGAAAATGTGATATAATTTTTTTTCAGATTTTAGTTTTCATATGATATTTGTGGTAAGAGGGAAACTTATAGTAAAGATGATGAAATCATAAATGATCTATAGCTAATTTCAAAATATACACAAATCGTTTTAATTACAAAATAAAAGTAAAAATTAGGGATAATGTTCTAAGAGTGTGGTACCCAAGACTCAATTATGTGTTGTTATATCTTGGAAGTGTCTCTAGATCTTTTCAAATTGAGTTCTGTGACTCAAACATAGTCATGTTCCTGATGGAAAAAATGTTAAATCATTATAAATATTTTATTATCCCCTATAATTGCAGTCTGTGGTGACAGAATTTTCAATAGGAAGCATTAATTTATAGCAGGTCCCTAAACTTCTGTCTACAGAACTTTGCTCTTCTCTAGGCCATTAATTTTGGGCACATATTTACAGATGTTGAAACAATCATTAAGTGCAATCAGAATAATTCTTATTCTGAAAGGAGGAACATATCTGAGGAATTAGTCATTGATAATAGGAGCTCATGTAGAGAAGAGGCATTCCAGGAAACAGTTCAGAACACCTAATGTGACTGAGAGTCTCTTGGTGGGGAAGAAACTCTCAAGATGTTTGTTTACCAGAGAATGTTCACTCTTTCTGAAGTTCTTGACAGCCAGGAGAGAAGACTCAATTTCATACTAAAGTCTGCATTCCCTGTGTAAATCTGAGATGTAATTTTATCTTTTTATGAGAAAAAGTCCTGTTTTTCTATATTTTAGTAAGGATAACTGGCAATCTTTGTATACTGCATACTGCAACAACTCTCTACTGCACAGGTTTTGTCATAGAAATTGTATTACATATGTAGTTTCATTGGTCTATCATTATGATTCTCACTTTGGTTCCATAATCAGCCCATTCATACTGTGCTAATAATTAAGTTCTATTTCCAAAGTTATTAGTCCAAATCCATCTACTTGATCATCTTCAAAATTGTCCAGAAATTATTATGACTTTTACTTGTTTAGTCATAAAAAACAAACCAAAACAAATACAAAAGATGTACTCTTAAACCGGTTAATTTGCATGGCAATCATTAATAGCATTATGATATTAACAGTTTTAATTCCTTAAAAGGTATATTGCTTAATATCTTTATTATGCATAATCATGTTATAGAGTATTTATGAGATACAAATTTCTTCTTTGTCATATAAACATTCAGATTATTTTGTATGTGAATCAAGTATTTAAGAAATTTATAAAAACTTGTAAATAATGTTAATGCAAATAATCAGTTTACTTCAGATTTTCTTCATAAATAATTATAACATGTCTTAAAATATTATATATTTTTTATTTGTCAAGTTAACATTTGTGTATCTATAATTATTATTTTGTAATGTGCCACTTATTAAGAAACAATTTTTCCATTTAGTTCTTTCTTTGAAAAGGACTTTAAGTGAATGTTAAATTTTGCTGTTTTGTAAAAATATATCATTTTCTTTTTCAATTTATTATAAGTGAATTAAACTGTAATCTAAGACAAAGAAAACTTCTTTCTAGAATACATTTCACTTATCATATTTTAATTATTTCCTAATTATATTTACTATAATTTAAAAGTTCTAAATTTATGATCTTGAGTTAGAAATATATTTTTGTAAGATATTCATAGATGAATAAGAACATTGAGTTTTTTTTCACTAGATAGAATAGGCAATTGCAATTAGAGTGTTTCTTTTAAAACAAGTTTCATTAGCCAGAAAAAAAAAAAAAAAAAAACAGTTTCTGGATAACTTAAAGAGTAAAACATAGCCGGGCGATGGTGCACGCCTTTAATCCCAGCACTCGGGAGGCAGAGGCAGGCAGATCTCTGTGAGTTCGAGACCAGCCTGGTCTACAGAGCTAGTTCCAGGACAGGCTCCAAAGCCACAAAGAAACCCTGTCTCAAAAAAAAAAAAAAAAAAAAAAAAAGTACAACATAAAACAATAGTTGAAACTCCATGAAGACATAAATGTCATGGATTTCAGTATTTGATGGGGGATTTTTTTCCTATTTCTTTCATTTAAAATAGATCTTTTATTTTTATACAATATATTGTGATCATTGTTTCTTCTCACCCAACTCCTCAGAGGTCCTCTCTCCTTCCCCTCCTATTCGAATTGATACCCTTTCTTTTTCTCCTAGAAAACAGATATCTAAAGAATAATAGCAAAATAAAATAAACAAACAGAAAGAAAGGAGCCAAGGAAAGCCATGAGAAACACATAATCACGGAAACACATATACACAGAAGCACATGTGTTCACACACTAAGAATCTCATGAAAACCCCAAACTGGGACCTTTAAGGTTAAAAAAAAAGAAAAGAAATAAAGTAAAACAAAACTGTGACAGACTTGCATCAGAGGGTCCTGTGGTAAATTTCTATTTCCCATTTTCCCCCAGGTTTGTCTTGCTTTAGTGATTCCATTTCTCTTTCATGTCTTGCACTGTGTCCTTTATGGTTTGTGTTTTCACAGACTTCATGACTGTTCATTTCTTTTTTAAGGACCTTTATCATGTTTATAACACCTATTTTTTGAAACCCTTTTCTTTTTCTTCAGCTGTATTGCATTAGGGCCTACTTTTGTAGGTTACTGGAGATATGCTGTCTTGGCTGATGTTGATGGTGTTTTTATGCTGGCATCTAGGCTTCTGGGTTTGGGGTGGTTATAATCCTTCATTATAATCCTTGTTCACTTTTCTGGGTGGGGGTTCCATTTCTTGGTTTCTGTTGTGATTTCTGGTTCTCTTAGGAAAGTGTGGTGGCTGTGTTATCTGGGAGGGAGTTTTTCTGAGTCCTGCTATTTCAGGTCGCTGAAGGATCCAGGTTTGGGGATCTGACTGTTTCTAGGTATTGGGAACTGACACTCTGGAATGAAAATGGTTTATACTAGATGAGCAGGTGGGGGAGGTAGATGTCAATGGTGATGGTAGCTAAAAGGGTCCACAGGAGAAAGGAAAGCTTGGTATGCTGTCAGAATCTGTGCAGAAACCTGGGAATGGGGGAAATGAGAAAAGAGAGGCCACACAATTTAGTCTGCTACAAAGCTGGTGACAAAGGGATTGGATTTATAGGTGGTAATAGCCTACAATATTCTCTGGCCTTCCAGCAGGGTTTTCAGGCAGTGCTTCCTGGAGTTATCAGCTGAGAAAATGTAGATGTTATTAATTTGAAATACTGTAAATCTACACATCTAGAATCATACTTGTGGAGTTTTAAAAGATGACTAGACATCTTCCAGGAAAAGAAAAGGCCAGATATATATTGGGGCAGAGAATAAACAGTTCTTTAGTGTGTGCTTATTTTCCATATTGATTGCTCCCATTTCAGATGAGTGTTCTGGAACCATATCCATGATGTTGACTTTAAGACCTGGTATTTACCTGAAGATCTTCATTGTCATTACTGTCACTGCTGATTACACAACCATTTGTTAGTCAGCTGCCTGCTGAGCTCAATCATACTCTCTTCTGTAGACGCTTACGGCGGATGTAATTATGAATCTTAGCATCGTGGCAACTAAAAACGGGTACCATTTTATGATCACAATAGGAGTCAGGCATTATACCAGCACAGGCCATCAGTACAAGTACAGAAAAAAAAAGTGGTTATATTATTGGTTCTGATAGACTTGATGAAAACTAATAAAGTGGTGGTTGGAATAGAACAATGGTTTTGTTTGATGCTCAAATTATCAATTAGGAACTTGCAATATCCTATACATGGTCAGGGTGAAGAAAAATATCAAAATCCTTCAAGGTACAATAGAAAGCTATAAGTAGTCCTGTCAGAAGAACTCTTAGTTGTTAAGTGGAAAAATAGTGTAGGCACACAAAGAGTTCATATATAAGTCACTAATGGAACTCTGAATGTTCATACAAAGCTCTTTTGCTTCATAATACAAAAAGATAAGATCAAATACATGTGTTCCGTTTGCTCAGGATTAGTGATTTATTTTCTATTACTTTTTCTATAGTAGTTATAGGGTTTTTTTAGTATGTTTTTTTTCTTTAATCAAATACCCAAGAAACAAATTAAGGGGAAACGAGTCTATTTCAGCCCACCATACCTAGAAAAACACGGCAGCATGAGTAAGACACAATAGAGAACAATATATAATGATACTTTCAATTTCTCCTTTTTTATGCAGTCCACTGCCCCAGCTCTTAGAACTGGCAGATCTTCCCCTTATGTTTTGAGACTGTAATTTAACTATAGTAGTTCTCCTTTGCCATTCCTCCCTCAATCCCCCCCACTCTCCTTCAAACTCATGGCCTCTTATTTTATTAATTGTTATTGCATCGACATATGTATATGTGTATATACAATATATTTTCAAAGTGTAAACTTGTGGGTCCATATAATGTTGCTTGTATGAATTCAGGGCTGACAGTCTTGCACTGGAAATAAAATTGGTGTGTTTTTCATCACACTTTCCTAAAGAATATCTTGTTCAGTGAGAGTCCAGTAAGTCTCGACTTACTTAAGAAGTTGATTTTATTTTTTGTAAAATACAGATAAAACTCTAATCTGAAAGTCATTGGAAAAAGCAATAATATTGTAGTGGAGAACTGATTACATTCAGCTATGACTTGTTAAAGCAAAGAACTCAAAAAAACAGAACAACAGAATAAATAAATGTTCATTTGTGGTCAGTGAATAAAGAAGTGGAAGTCAGCTTTTGCTATTCCTGTAGTTGAGCTGTTGTAGATATTGGATAGCAATAATAGGTAAGAGGAATAGGTTAATACGCAGGAAGAACCTTCATTACTCTTCCAGGAGAGGTGAAGATCTGTGACTTCAAGTGTGACCTTTCTCCATTTTCTGTCCTGATGTTTTCATTCATGGTAGCTTAATGATGTTTTTAGGCCAATGTCAAGGCTGCAAAAGAGTCAGACAGAAAATGACAGCAGAGGCATAAATCATTTTCATCTTGTCCCCATCAATCTGTTGGATGGATGCTTTCAGGAACAGTTAGTAACTTCTTGTTTTCACTAAAAGAGACCTTTAAATTCCTAAGAAATAACATAGGAATCTACTATTACAATTACCATACAGAAAAATACTATATGCAGAAAACAGGGTAGAACACTAGTAGTGTTATCAGTCAGCCTTGGAATCTCCAAAAAAAAAAAAAAAAGTGACTTTTGGGTCAACTAAGAATAGGTGAAGCTCTAAAATTTACTTACAATTTGGGAGATGTCGGCAGTGGTAGGTTGCCCACGGTCCACTGGATGACCTCATACCCATGCATATGAGGCAATGCTAATCGAATTCAGTAAGTTACTAAAATAAAAAAAATCCACAAGTAAACAAATGAACAAAAACAGGGCATGAATTTGGGAGTGAGATGTGTTTTCAGGGTCCAGGAGAGATGGGGTGGTAGTGTGGGTATGTTCAAAATACTTTGAGAGCATTTTTAAATGTAAGGAAAGTAGTGAGGATATAATTCATTCAATATATGTCAGATTATTTACCAAGTATGTATGAGACCCTAGGTTCAGGGCCCAGTACTGAAATAAAAATAAAATAAACTTGTTGTCTTTGCTTTACACCATCACTACTATTTCAATTACCAGTGTTCTAGATCTTGGTCATTCTATCACAAGTAGAAAACTTTATTTACTTAATTTCCCTAAGAATATTCTTGTATTCTTCTATGGAAAAAACATTTTATGCTTTTCATGCATGTGTATATGTTTCTTTTTTTTCCATTTTATTATTTTATTGAGAATAAGAAAAAAAAAAGATTCCGCCTCCTCCCAGCCTCCCATTTCCCTCCCCCTCCCCCCACTCTTCTCCCCGTCCCCCCTCTCTTCTCCCCCTCCCCCCACTTCTCTCCCCCTCCCTCTCCTATCCAAAGAGCAGTCATGGTTCCCTGCCCTGTGGAAAGTCCAAG
>NW_026067908.1:18582864-18645136 GCF_014885135.2 Alexandromys fortis | reverse complement strand
AGAGAAGTCGACCAATGGAATCGCATAGAAGACCCGGAATTTAATCCCCAAACCTATGAACACCTCATTTTCGACAAAGGAGCTAAAAGTATACAATGGAAGAAAGAAAGCATCTTCAACAAATGGTGCTGGCACAACTGGATGTCAACTTGTAGAAGATTGAAATTAGACCCATATCTATCACCTTGTGTATATGTTTCTTATAGAGCTATACGGTCATTTAATTTTTTTGCATTTTCCTTGTTATATATATCATATATGATATATATCATACATATAATGCATTGTGATCATTATATTTCTATTACTCCACACCAATTCCCCTCCTGTCTCCCCAATTTTACTTGTTTTATTCCAACTTCACACTGGCATACTTTACATATGTTTATGGAGCTTGGGGGACTCTCTAGGTTCATATTCCAGAAGAAGACTCTTGCTGGCCAGTAGCCATCAATTGCCAATACCTCTGCTGCTAGGTGTTGGGCTTCATGTATCCTTCCCCAGTCATAGTTGCCATTTGTACTGGCTTGTCTTAGTCATATTTTGTGAATGTAGTCACAACTCCTATGAGTCCATACATGCAAAATTTTACCACAACAATTGACACTGTATTAGTGCAAATATTCTCTACCTCTGTGTGTTAGACAGGTTTCTGTAGAGTCACAGAACCTATAGAATGAATCTCTCTTTCTCTCTGTATATATTAGATTCTATCTTTGGGAATTATAACATTGGTGGCATGTCTAATAATCATCAACAAACTTAATTTATTTTTAACCTCTTATCCTTTTTTATACTTATTTGTTCTACATTTAGCCTATGATGCATTTTGGACAGATTTCTTATGGATGGTGTAAGGTATTGGGACATTTTAGTCTGTTTTTTTGCTTCTGAAAGTCATGGTGTGTCAGGGCTCTTTGTTCCAAAGACCACCTGTATTCCAGAATATTGTCAACTCTTTTGCCAAAGACAACTTTGCTTTATTTTTGCTGTAGGGTTTTCTAGGTCTATATTTTGTTCATTTGACAATCATTTGGTTGTGTTTCTTTCTGGTAGCAGTCTGTCTTTATTTTTGTAGCTTCATTAAAGATATGTAAGCCAGTATAGCCGGTTGGCTAATGGTTGGTTTTTTCCAAGACTGTGCTGGCTATTCTTTATGTCTGCTACTGCCTAAAGCCCTCAGAACCACTGTATATATAAACACCAACAATGTCCTGACATTATAGGCCTTTATATAAACTGTAGGTGGTTAGAAAATATATCTTTACAACACTCAATCTTTCTATGATATACAGAGAATAATGATTTTTGAAATTTTTTTACTGATACTTTCCTATATTTCCTATTAGCAATTTCATTAATTTCTGATGTATTTTTTATTTTTAACTTTCTTTGCTTTTATGGATTTAATTTGATCTTCTTTTAACTTTCTATGTACAAGGAAGCTTATATACCAACTTTATATCTTTTTATTTCTCTCATATGTATATTTAAATTTTATATTTCCCTCTAAGCACTGCACTATCTCATTCAAAAGGTTTGAAGTTATACTTTCAGTTTCACTTGATTAAAATACTTTCTACTTCCCTTGATGTTTCTAAATCCATACACATTTAAAGTATATTGCTTTATTCTCCACACGTTTTGAATTTTCAAAATAGACTTGATTACTGATTTTGAGTTTAATATTAAATTTAATATTAAATATGTAAACCATATTACTTCTAATTTTTAAAATATTTAAGGTGATTTATATTGCTCAGGAGACTGTTTCCAGTTAATTTAAGAGGAAAATCTGTTCAATTGTCTTGTAAGGTAGTCTGAGATGCGTTACAAATCAAATTGACTGACAGTATTGTTGAATTTGACAATATCATCCCCACATTTCTGCCTCACAGGTCTGTCCATTTGTGACAGAGAAATATTGAACTCTACAGCTATAATAATGGCTTCATCAGTTTCTTCCTGAAATCCTATTACTGTCTCACGTATTTTGATGGTCAATTGTTAGATACATGAAGAACGTTACATATGCTGGTTGAGTTGAACTCTCTGTCATATGACCTATTCAATAACTAATAATTTCCTTGCTTTGAAAGTTCTATCTAATATTAGTATAATTAATTACTTTCACTTTTGATTAGTTAGTGCAGCATGGTTCAACTTGGCACACACCTTTATGATTTATTTATAAAACTTTATAATTAAACTGCAATGCTGTACATAGCCTCTAGCTTGGTATAGCTTTTGGTTCTATTCTGACAATTAATGCATGAAGATCATTATCATTCAAACTGAGTATAGAACTTCTTCCAATAATGTCTACTATAGCCTCTTTCCTGTTTTTTCTTTCTTCCCAGTATTATTTTATTTTCATTTTCCATACTTCTTTGTTTTCCTGGAGTGTGCAAACTTAAATAAATTTTTTTAAAATAGCATCTTTCCGTTTTTCAAAACCAAATTATTATTGATACTTCTTTGACTATCAGAAATCAAAAGTCTTTAGAGTTTGTGATTTATATTTTGAAATAGCAATATATCACGTGTGTAGAAGGAATTCTAATTGTTCTTACTAATAAAACCTTGGAGCCAGCTATTAGGGGTGAAAGCTGAAGGATCAGAGAAGCAGAGTGGCCAGTCAGTAGAGGTCTTACCTTCCAATGCTCAGATCAAAGGGCAATCCTCTCCTCAGACTGCCTCATCAGACTGTGTCCTTAGACTGCCTGCATCCTTGGATTAACTGCTTCAGACTGCTACCTCTCTCCTCCTGCCTTATATTCTTCTCTCCTGTCTCTAGCTTCCTAGTGCTAAGAGCGTGGTTCCAGTGCTGGGATCACCTTTATGTGAACTTTGTTTCTCTTTTAGACTGGACCAATTTTGTGTAGCCCTGAGTGAACTTAAACTAAGAGTGATCCATCTGCCTCTGTCTCCCGAGTCCTGGTTTTAAAGGTGTATGTCACCACTCCCTTGCCTCTAGTGGCTTATCTCTGCACTCTGATCTTCAGGCAAGCTTTATTTGTTAAAACATAAGAAAAAAACACTACATTTCCCTTTTTTGTCTATAATAAAAAAAGAAGGCTGTAACTAATATAAGAAAAACTCTATACGATAAGTACAATAACTATATACAATGTATACAGGCAATAAATATATCAATAATGTCTAGTTCATTTGTCTTTGACAAATTCAGAGAAAATACTCCATTATCTGTACTATCTTGGTGACTCCAAAGTGTTATATCTAATTTACTTTCTATTCTAATTTGAACTACCAATTCAGAATTATGTTTTTATGTCCTCAACCATATAGATTTTACATTTACTTAGTGAAATTATTTTCAGAGTCTTGTAAACAAGGAAAACTATAATTATATAGTGTCCAACTCCCTCAGAGACCCAAGAAGGAAATAGTATTAACAAAGTAAGCACACACACACACACACAAAAAAAAAACATAACAAAATGACAGAAACAGCTGGTTGCCTGTATAGTCACTAAAGATTCCTCTGCAATGTTGTACATCCATTTTCTGTCTAGAGGCCTAGAATATTTGACAGACTTTCCTTTGAAGCAGGGTTTCTGAAGGACTGTTCTGCCTTGTCTTGACAAGGTATGACAGTCACTCTCTTTTGCATCCTGCTTATTCAGTTAGGGCAGCATTCCATCAGCAGTCAAGGCAAGGGTACTTTCTTGCCCAGTGGTTTACTTTTGCCACAAAGAAAGTAAACTCCATGTGGAGTTTATTCAGTGCCAGTTATCTTCTCTGAAGTAGATTGGTGTAGATTGGTGCTGCCAGGAGCAGACATGTATTGTTGTCATAAAAAAAGAGCCTGTTATTAAAACAACTTAAATGCGATATTCTATAGTTCTCTAAGGTGTTTGAAGATGGCTGTTTTTATCTAAACTATTTCTTTTGACCTTAAAACATACTTGACTACAAGTTTAGTTGAAATAGGTGACTAATTACTAACCTACATTTCCTTATTTATCATAAACAGTTGGTAATAATAGCTTTCAAGAATTAGAAATTTGCATTACATTGTAAATGAACTGCATAGGTATAGTACTTTGAACAAGAGTAAAAATGTATGTACAGTATGTTCTAACAAATTAACCTCAAATTTGAATCAATATACAAAATTGTATACAATATATAAACTCTAATACAATGTAAAATATTTAAAACTAGAACTTGCTTTTTAAAAGTAAATTCAAGAATCTACCTTTTTATCTTATATCTATATCCTCCCTTTTTTTCTTTTCAGAAAAGATTCATTAATGAGCTTTTTTGTCCTATCATATTTGTATCCCTCTTTTTTCTCTTCAAAACTAAAACCCTGAATCTAAACTACTTTGTGTAACTTTCCTCCTGACCATGTGGGGTCAAATGTATGTTGTGTATATGGGAAGATTCTTTTTCCTGATTATTTCTTGTAATGAATAAGTAATGAAGTAAGTTCTGTATCATATGGTATAAATTTAGTGGTTTCAATATGCAAAACAACTCTTGTTGCATAATGTGAATCAATAACAATGTTGAGAGTTTCTGCAAAATCTATTAATACAATGAGAATAGCATGTAATTCTGACTTTTGTCAGAGTCATAGGACTTTGATCCACTTTACTTAAATTTTATAATTTGTATCTTGCCTTTCCTGATTTATTTCTATCAGAATAGAATGTAGGAGCTCCAGATATTGGTGTTTCTCATACAATGTGAGGTAGGAAACAGTTAGTTCTCTTTATAAATTCAATTATTTTGCCTTTGGGATATTTGTTGTTAACCTCTCCCCCAAAATTACTACAAGTTCTTTGCTAGATTTTATTTGCTGCCCAGAATGTGTCAATTTCTCTTTATTAAAAGGTTCTATAATTTCTGCTGGGTTTATTCCTGCTAATTAACAAAGTCTCAATTTTCCTTTTAGAATTAACTCAGAGAAAATTTCCACATGTTTTTTTTAAGTTTTTTTTTCTCTGTTTATGTGAGGAAAAAAGATTCATTCTAAATTAGTATCTTACCTCTGCATTAAAATTCCTGTAGGGGAATGCTTAGAGGGTAAAATTACCAGAATGCAGTCAAACTTCAGATCCACATGATCCACATTTACATTCTGAAATTTCTCTTTCAGCAAAGCCAATTATCTCTCAGTTACAACTGAAAATTTCTTGGGATTATTTAAGTCATTGTCACCCTCTAAAGTTTTGAATAAATTACTCAGTTTATCAGGACTTACCCCAATAGTGGGCCTAGCGATATCTCCTAGCAATCTTTGAAAGTCATTAGGATTCTGATAATTGGTCTCTCCTGATTTGTTCCTTTTGGAGTATCTTTTTATTTATTAGATTTTTTAAAAAAATATCAATCCAAATTTCCACTCCCTCCCCTCCTCTCACTCCCTCCATATGAAGTATAATTTTTTGCAAACATATATTATAGCCTAAACAATTAATAGAATCTCATCTTTGTACTTTTTCAGGAGCAATTTACAATCCCCAACAAGGCAAAATTTTCTTTACCTCTTGGAGGATTCTTTCTAAAATATTTCTATTTGAATCACTGGTAAACTACAAATTGAGCAAATTGCTTACATATTATTTCCAATGACTGCAGTGCAAAATATCGACAGAGGGTGTGGCTTTTTACTATTCCTTGTGGGGAAACCTTCTAATGATATGTCTTAGCAAGTGGAGAATTATTATAAGTAGGCACTGTGAAGGCAATTTTTTTATCTGTCTTTTTCTTGTAAAAGTATAGTGAAAGAAAACCTTTAAATCAATAACTATAAAAGGCCATCTTTTGGGCAACATAGAAGGCAAAGGAATGCCTGACTATAGAGTCCATTGATTGAATCATCTTATTATGGTGTTTTTGATCTGTTACTACTCTCCATTTTCCAGATTTCTTTTTAATAACAAATACAGGAGTTTTTCAAGACCTTGCTGATTCTTCAATATGCTGATTATTTAGTTTCTCCTGTATCAAATTTTTTTAAAACCTGTAGTGTCTCTGTTGTGAATGGTCATTTCATTTAAGTAATATTATGTAATATTTGCTACTGGATCTATTTTATATGCACATCAAATTAATATATTTTAAATTTATTTTTAAGTATGTGTGTGTGGGTGGGTGGGAGGGTGTCCACATGTGTGTGTGGGGGGGCGTGGTGGGCGTCCACATTTAGGTATGTCTGTGTGAGTGCAGTTGCCTGCAGAGGTGAGAAGAGAGTATAAGGTCTCATAAAGTGGACCTCAGGCAGTTGTGAACTCCCTTACTTGAGTACTGAGGAAACTCAACTTGTTTCTTCCAATGAATATGTCCTCTATCCCACTGCATCCTGAAGTAATATCATTTATTTTTAAATGGTAGCATTTCTAAAACATAATTTAGTATCCTACATTGTCACATCCCTCAATAGTATGTGTTTTTCAAATTCTTTTTACAATTCTTAAGCTCTAGTTTTATGTATTTAAGTGTAAACTATTAGTTGCATAAAATTTCAGTCTTGTAAAACCATCATTTTATGTTGACTTCCTCTAGTAGTGCTTTTCACCTTTTGATTACTTTCTCTGATGTTAATAAATTTATATAATGTTTGTACTAGTTTTGCATTTACTCAGCACATTTTGTTCCACCTTTTGGAGGAAAGTTGTGATTTCTAGAGTATTATCTTCATGCAGCTGTGTCTTCTCCAGTGTTCTTCCATCAGAGCTCTCTCCTTTATCCTGAGCTCAGGAACATCTCCTTGATCACTTAGTGGTTTCTGGTACTCCTCACTCCATAAAGTACTCTCTCGCATGCCACAGCTGAAAACTTTCTTCATTGTAAATGAGGGAAAGTTGATGTCCTCTTTGTTTCTTTCTGTCTCTCAGCACTGGTAGCACAATTTATGGACTTTGGTTAATTTGTCTAAAGTATTAATCTGTTTTTTTCTGCTAAAGTCCTGGTCTTCAAATATTTTTATTTTCATGTCTGAAAATATTTTGTTATATTTCTACGTTTTGATCTCATAATATATTCTTGATTTTTATTTCATTTGCATTTCTCTTTTTAAAGAACTATATTTAATGTTTTGTTTTTATATTTTGATAATAATAATCATTGCATTCTTGCCCATGTGTTTTGACAATTACCCTAAGAGCACTCTTTTTAATTTTAACCTGTTGGTTTAAAAATGTAATGTTTCAGACCAGATTTACTTTCTGCAAAAGGAATTTTATAGCAAATTACATAAAAAGAATTTCACCAATTTGGGTTGATAACTCATGTTATATTCCCCTGACCCAGCAAAATCCATCTGTGGCTGGTGGTGTTAAAAATGTTCAGTAGTGTATTCTTCCAAAATAATTACCTTCTTTGGCTAAAGGCTCTCTCTAGTACCACTCAGTCCAGCTGGGACTCAGGCAGGTAAACTCATGGATGAAGTAAAGTATTAGGCCTGCCAGAGCAATTCTCTAACAGTGGGAATGAGAGTTATTGGATTGATCCTATACTGAAATTTCCCTCATTAAGATGGTGTAGAAGAAAAGGGTCACTGTGAACCAGTTACTCACAACTGCTTTTTTAGGACCACTTTTATAGGCTTTCTTTCTTCCCAGATTCACTTTTATCATTTCATCACTTGTCCTTCCTAGGGACATATGCCAGTGATGCAATTTGCTTTGTTTTTGTTTCAAGTCTTCATTCTTCATTTCTTGGTGCGTGGCCAAAAACCATATTCATATGAATTTGGCACAGCTGATTGTAGAGGCTATAAAATTTTGCGAAATATCATTTATTATTGAAGAACAGGAGATCCAGTTGTGTAGTTCTCATTGGAGGCCTGAGACCTGACAACCGAGGGAACTAAATGCTAGTCTGAGTGCAGGAGAAGACAGATGCCAGCTCAAAGAGAATGAATTCATCCTCATTTAGCCTTTTGTTCTCCTTAGCTTTCCACAGGGATGGGTTTACCCAGTCTTACTTGGGAAATAAATCTATTTTTCTCAGTTTATGGGTTCACAAACTCTCACCCTGAAATGCAGGATCTTAAAAGAAAACAACAATAACAAATAATAAATAATCAGATGTCATGTAAGTCAATCAATTTGACAAATGATATTAATTGTTAGAGCTGAGAAATAACTATATAACCTTCTCTTCTCTTGGAAGGATGGCAAAAGAATTTACTGTACATTTATAATGAAGATACAGTTATAAACATATTTTATTCAACACAAAATACTATCTCTTTAAACTTCTCTGTATGAGGGAGGCAAGGCCCTGCTGTTAATCTCCAAAACTCCAAAGAACTTGAAACTAAATATTAAATATATTATGATCTTGATTGACCGCTATTGTAAAAAAAATAGTTTATCATTTTTCTTGTATACTTAATCGTTTTATGATTCCCAGCTCAGAAATTTGTTTAAGAAGTATGTTTATGTGTGTGTGTATCATTTGCTAATGGAACCATTCAATACAAATTGTGGATACTGTGAACATGGATATTCATAGCTTTTGAATCTTGAAAAGTAGTCCTAATAAAATATACTTGGATATATTAGATCATTTATTTTTACTTTAGGTCACCTAAAGTATACTATATAAAGTTTTTTTCAATGTAAAATTGTAGGTAACAGAAAATTCTCTATAGAACAAAGACTCTGTTTTTTGGCAGGATTTACATATATATGATCTTCAAGGTTGATGTCCTGGAGAGATTGCATTAGTTCTTGGTTCCTGTTGCTACGTTTTCATGCAAACAGTTGCATTTGGAAGTTATTGGAGTAGTAAGTTGAAATTCACCATGTAACAACTTTTTAAACCCTATAAACACACAAAATTGGTCAATTTCATAATATTTAAATATATGCTAATATGCAATTTATTTAGACTGCATTCATTTTGTTGGACAATTTTTATACCTAGAATCTACTTGTGAAATGGGAAACACATGCAAATATATGTCTCATCAAAATGCTGTTCTGATTGTTTGCTTTTGATTTTATCAGTTACATTCGATGCCAATTCCTCTAATATAGATAGAATATAAGTGGTGTGATTTATAATTGTTTGAAAAGTCCTCATAAATTATTCTGAAAACTAAGTGAAAAACAACCACTCTGTTCACTAGAGAGTTGTGAGATAATTTATGCTCCACAACTGCATTCTGCAATTTAATTAATTAATTAATTAATCTAACAAATGTATCCTAGTTTATAAAATTTTCTGTGTGTGTATCATTTACTTATAAGACATAAGAGTGATGATATAAATAATTTATGCATTTATAATGTTTAGAGTCTAATATGCAAGACTGTTACTTTAAAATGATCTGCATGATATGATAACCAAAGTGTTGCTCAGTGGTATGTATATGTTTACAGTAACCAATAGCTTTCTAACTATATTGAAGACTCATTCAACAAGCGAAAGCCCATGCTTAGTCCTGGATCTAACAATAAATGATTTCCTATTTTGGTCACTTTAATGAAAGAAAATAAGGGCAATTATAGGATGGTGGAGGAGTAATTTGATTAAAGGTCAATATGGGTGCCATTCATTGATGGTAAGACATAAAATAGAAAAAAAAAGTTGGAGTAATAGTTTAGAAAAAGAGGAGACCAAATATTACTGAGTACAGAAGAACATTTTTCAGTTTCCCCAAAATTAAAAAGAAGCAAAACTGTTTCACAATTTAGAGTCAGGGAACAAGGGTAGAAAGGCAAGCAAGGGCTATATCAAGAGTGTAGAGGATATGGAGTTGGTAGCAGGTGGGTAAAATCTGTGAGGAGTTAAAGGGGACATAACTGATTAGAGTACATTCTATTACACATGTAAATTTCAATAAAAACTCAATAATAGAAAAGATCATGTGGATGATTAAAATGTGACACATACATACCATTCAACCATGAAGAAGAATAAAGCCATGAACTTAGCTGGTAACTGGATGGAACAATAAAAGATCATATTGGATGAGGTAATTCATACTCAAAAGGAGAATCTTACATGCTCTTTCGTCATAATTTATAGATCCAAATTTGAGAAGTAAATATATACCCTAGTGTAACTGCAGAAATCAGGAAAGTGAAAAGGGGCCATTGATAGTTTAGAGGAGTGGAGAGCAATAGAGAAGAAAATAGCACGGTTGACCTGATGAGGAAATGGGGTGGGGAAGATGTTCTAATTTGGTAGCATAAGGGATCAAATACAGAAAAAGGATGAAAGAGAGTTTAATAATAGTAAAGATGTCTGAAATTGACATATTAACTACATACCTAACAAATAAAATATATAGTAAATGTAAATTTGTATATAACTTTTAAACATACAGAGTTTAAAAGAAAAATATTCATCTGGGCTGACAATTCTCTCTCCAAGAGTCGTAGACCACATAAAAGGACACCAATGCCAGGCATGGGACTCCCTCTTTTGAACTGCTAATCATGGTTGTTCAAGATATTCCCCAAACATGTTAGGCAGGCTATTACTATTGCTTTGCCCTTGGTTACCCTACAGAAGCGGAAGGTAAATATTGCTGAAGAAGACACCGTACACTTCAGAATGCGAGCTCAGAGAACTCTGAGCTAGAACTCACAAAACTCTATAGTCCCTGAGAGCTACCTTTTATGTAGGAGGTGCCATGTAAGCATCTAAAGGAGAGAAGTCACCAACAGCTCTATCCAGCTATTGTACGAATGAACCACAACAGTGATTGGCATGGCATGATAAGCAAAGGGTTCCTTCATGGCATGGATACCTTGACAGTGACTGACAGTTCTATAACTGGACTTCAGACCCACTCAACAAGTGGAGAGCCATACCCGGTGCTGGAAACCTAGTCAACTACACAGGGGTAGTGAAGTCATGGGTTTCCTACAATCACTAATTTATTAAAGCAGCATAATGTTAACTCATCCTAAATATTTGCTCATATCCCACAGATAAGTGTATTTATCACTTAGCATCAAGGAAACATCTTTGCCTCAGAGACTATTAGAGAAAACTATATCCAATAGAAATGCAGAGTTGTGTAGCCCAATTCCAATGAATATTTTGTTTTTCTTTCTTCTTTCTGTTCTTTCTTTCTTTCTGTTCTTTCTTTCTTTCTTTTTTCTTTACTTCTTGGACTTTTGAGATGGGTTTTTCTGTGAAACAACCCAAGCTGGCCTACAACCAACAATGTAGGCTAGGCTGACCTTGAACTCAGAGATCAGTCTATTTCTGCCTCCTGAGGATTGGGATTAAAGGCCTGCACCATCATCACCCAGCTCCCAATGGATACTTCTATAAAAACCAACTTCCATAGCTAAAGCTCAAGGAACATTATTGAAGAGGTGGAAGAAAGATTGTAAGAGGTAGAGGATCAGAGTGTTTATTAAAGACTATTTCTTGGTAATGTCAAAAGCTATACTTATAAAATTTCACCAACACAACTGCCTGAACATGAGCTGAATGAAAGAAATACCAACAGACTTGCCAAGGAGGACAAGGAAAACCCACAAGACTTCAGCCTTATACAAAGAGATATAAGTCAATTAAAGAATGCTGGAAACAGAGGAATGGTCTTACTCAAGAAAGAACATACCAGAGAAAGAAAATGATGTAATTTTTGTGTAGTCTTAAAAATAAAAAAGAAATAAAAGTATAAGAAGTATAAAGAAATGAGAGATAACAAGGTTGAAGTGATTATATCAAAACCTTGAAATAAGTCAAATATATAAAAATCTAAGTATTTGGATGCATTTTAAAAATGTCTTGGTGTTGGACTTCAACAAGATTATAACTTGAGGAAAATGAGAAAAAAATTTCTAAAAGCAAATACTATAAAAAATTAAAACTCGGGTGTGAGTAAAAAATGCTGGAGACTCATGCAGTCTCTCCATTTCATGGTCTGGATATAAAGAGAGAACCAATCCCAAGAGAAATTGCCTAATCAAATCCTTGCAAGCAAACTAGAAAACTCAGCACCACCATATCTCACACACTAAGATTCTTCCTCTCCACTCAATAAATGAACAAGTATCTTGAGCAACAAGTCAAATACAGGATAAAAAAAGATGACTTAGATAAAAATCCAAAAGTGGAAATATACTCAGATGGGATACAGCCGTGCCATGAAAGAAAGCCACTGAGTGAAAAAGTAGCCTGAACACTAGGAAGGGATGAATCACAACTATAACAGAAAACAGCAGCATTTATACTTCCTTTAGAGCCTTGAAAAATGAAATATATGCAAGGAAGGCTCGGGAGACAGCTCAGTTAGTGACGTATTTTCCCACAAGCAAAAGGAACTATATCCAATCTCAGCATGCATAGAAAAAACTCTATGGTGACACATGTCATATAAATACTATGGAGATGGAGGCAGACAGATATGTGGGGCTCAGACCAACCAACCTCACTGAATCAGTAAAAGTCGGGTTATGGAGAAGATTCTAGTTCAAACAGCATATATGCAGACTTTTGATTCATGACAACTGAAAAGAAGGTCTGGCTTCCACAAGCGTGCAAGTACATGTGCTCATGTACTTAAATATACACATGTATCTCCATAAAAACAAACACATCAACCAGGAGGTGGTGATGAACACCTCTAAATCCAGCCCTCCAGAGTAAGAGGCAGGCAGATTTCTGCAAGTCTAAGGCCAGCCTGGTCTGCAGAGAGAGAGTTCTAGGACAGAATCCAAACTAAACCAACCAAACAAACAAACAAAAAACAACACAAAGAAACCCTGTCTCAAAAAATAAAAACAAAAACATGTATTTGTCCACATAAGTGAGGCAACAATGAACAATGACAACGTGGGGAATGTCAAGTGACTCAACTCCTAGGTGAAGAGCAAGAGGAAATTAAAGTCTGCTGAGGGAAAGAGAATTTGTGTTCTGGGATGAGCCCCATAAATGGTTACCTAATATCAAGCCATCAGCCATATATACACCACTGAACAAACTTAGCAGATTGAGATTTGAGTTCATATTTTTATCTGTACAGATACATGGGAAAAATAAAAATAAAAGAGGCCATGAATTTAAGAGGGAGTAAGGAATATGAGAGGGGCCAGAGAGGGAAATAATGTAAACATATTCTAATTAAGTAACAAATGCTTTAGAAAACAATAAAAGATAAGTAAATGATGAAAAGTATAACCAGTAAGCATACCCAAAAGGGCTAACGAGAGCAATACTCATCAAGAAGTAACAGCTTCAGGAACACTCCTGTTTAGGAATTCAACATGAGAAGGAATCAATGTGATAAACCATGTATTCCCAATTTGAGAGTACCTCTATTAAATATCAGTTAGAGAAACACTTTCTAGTCTGTTGATTTAGGAAGGTAAAAAGACACTTTTCCTAATTTGAAACTCAAATTCTTTCCAGAAAGGAAGTAATGCTGCCTAGTGTTCTGATCTTTACATTATTTTATTTTATATTAATATCTTATATTATATTTTGAATTTATTTTTGCATCTTTTTCTTGTCTGATTAGATTTTATGGGTTTTTTCTTTCACCTGCATAATGTGTTCTTAGAATTATCCTCATGCTATTATCTTAAAACATATTTCTCTCATTTGTGATTCAATTCTACTTTTCTTGCTGCAGTAACTACTCATATTTTTACTTTTTATTACTAATATATTTAGCTTAATAATATTTAAAATTATAGTTTATTATTTTAGTTTCCTAGCAATTTTTCCTAACAACATTGCAAATGTAAGTGGAATCCTCAATTGCCCTTTAATACATTTTAGTGTCTGATTTGTTTTCAAATCATTGCAACTCTGAAAGCACAAAAGGAAAACATAAAGAAAAACTTTAAATTATAGGGATAACAAAGGCTTTTTGAAGGAAATGCTAGTAGTTCAGAAATAATAGAGTGAAATTACAGATGTTGTCATATGAAATTGAAAGAATTCAGAGGCAATGAAAACAACACTGTAATGAAGAGAACACTTGCTAGCTGTGCATTTGGCATGCACTTACATATAGATTACATAAGGAACTAAAATATTTAAACACCAAATATCCATATAATACAAGATGTGGATATTAGAAAAAGAAAAAAAATTGAAAATGAAATGAACATAGACTTCTCAAAATTTGAAGTTCAAATGCACAATGCTTTAAATCCAGAAACCGCTTGAATTTCCAGTCACCGACTGAAACAGAGATCGAAGCTGTGCTGGCTGGCCATCTCACCTCCCTTAGAATGGCTACGATAAAGAAAATAATTAGTTTTTTGATTGTAAGTCTGGCCTGCAATGACTTAAACCCAGATATGATGGTTTATATGTAGTCTTTCTGTATCTTGCTTTGCTGTACTTGGTTTGGCCACTGAGAAGCCTGATATTTTCTAAAGGGAAATCGAGATTAGTGTATCTGGGAGAGAGGGAGGTTGGGGAAGGCTGTGGTTGGGATATATTGTATGAGAAACGAATAAATAAGAAAAAAGAATGGAAAATCATTGGCAATATGTGTTGATAAGGATATGAAGAGACAGGAAAATTATTCATTGATGATTGGAACAGGTATTAAACCTAAGATTTGAAAACTGTTATGGAGTAGCCTCAGAATGGAAAATAGAACAATATGATGCAGAATACTATACCTGAAAACATGTCAAAAGTATCAAAATTAACTACCACAGAATTACTAGAACATCACTATTTTAATTATTTCTTTTATTTTTTTAATTATAAGTATTTCGGTTCTGTTTGCTCTTTTTGGTCTCTTATTTCATGAATTGTTCACACACTTATATGTATATATATATATATATATATATATATATACAGAAATATGAAACATATACTTTCAAATAAATCTATGTAAATTAATACAAAATTCTTAGTATGTGTAATACTATTGTATGCATGTTTTCAAGCATGACCATTTTGTATTTGACAACCAATCTGTGTGCATTGCTCATTGTGCTTACATTTTTGTTGTCTATGACACAAACAACTGTCAAGTTATTTTCATACTACTGATTTTTTATTATTAAATTTCACAGAATGACTTATTGTGAGGAATTCTTTTAGATCCAAGTTTTAACCACTCATTTTAAATATTTGTTTACTAATACAATGGGATTTTTTTGTAATTTTAAAAACAATTTTTTACTTTTATAATTTCTATTCAATATATTTTGATCAGATATCATCTGACCCAAGCTATCCATTTCTTCACGTTCATCTCCTATCTCTACACAGTACCTTTATATTTTTTCTTTCTTTAGAGCACACACACACACATATAAAACAAAATTGCTCATAAAAAAATCACAGAAAACCTAGGAGTTTCATGTTGGTCACCTACTCTTAAGTGTAAAGAGGTCAGCCCTGGAATATGTTTTATATGCCTGGTGTAACTCTATTTAATGCCCTGGTGTATGGTGTGCTTGATACACTCAATGTCACTTCACTGAAAAAAGTCAGATGTACTCTTTCCCAGAAGCTATCAGTTGTAAATAGCTTCTTGGATAGAAACTCTGTATCAACTTCCCCTTTTGCATGTGGTACTGTTTGGCTTGAATTTCAGCAGGTCATGTGCACGCTGTCAGTTTCTGAACTCATATGTGCATCTGCTCTGGTGTGTCTGGAATATACTATTTCTTTGAAGTTGTTCACCACTTTCAGATTTTATAATCTTTTCTCTTTTGGTATGCATCTCTGAGCCTTGAGTGGAGTGGCGGTGGGAGACTAGCGACATGCCATTTAGGGCTGAGTACTTCAGAGTCTTTCACTCTCTGCACACTCTCCAGTTCTGGGTTACATCTTTATGCACTGTTCGCCAGAGAGTTTCTGTAGAACTCCTTCTTGAACATTTGAAGCTATTGCCAATGTTCTTGGTTTTCCTCTACAACTTCATTTTTTTTGTAATATAATTTTTTATTAAAAAAAATTTCTGCCTCCTCCCCGTCTCCCATTTCCCTCCCCGTCTCCCTTCCCCCCCCCTCCTCTCCCCCTTCTCCCACTCCTCTCTCCCTCCCTCTCCAGTCTGATGGGCAGTCAGGGTTCCCTGCCCTGTGGAAAGTCCAAAGTCCTCCCCTCTCCATCCTGGTCTAGGAAGGTGTACATCCAAACTGGCTAGGCTCCCACAAAGCCAGAACATGAAGTAGGATCAAAACCCAGTGCCATTGTCCTTGGCTTCTCAGCAGCCCTCATTGTCATTGTTCAGAGAGTCCGGTTTTTTCCCATCCTTTTTCAGTCACAGTCCAGATGGGCACAGGCGATCACTTCCTATGTATAACCCCAGCAGCACAGACATTAAGGGCAACATTGAATAAATGGGACCTCCTGAAACTGAGAAGCTTCTGCAAAGCAAAGGACACTGTCACTAAGACAAAAAGGCAACCCACAGACTGGGAGATCTTCACCAACCCCGCAACAGACAAAGGTCTGATCTCCAAAATATATAAGGAACTCAAGAAACTAGACTTTAAAATGCTAATTAACCCAATTAAAAAAATGGGGCACTGATCTGAACAGAGAATTCTCAACAGAAGAAGTTCAAATGGCCAAAAGACACTTAAGGTTATGCTCAACTTCCTTAGCTATCAGTGAAATGCAAATCAAAACAACTTTGAGATATCATCTTACACCTGTCAGAATGGCTAAAATCAAAAACACCAATGATAGCCTTTGCTGGAGAGGTTGTGGAGAAAGGGGTACCCCATCCATTGCTGGTGGGAATGCAAACTTGTGCAACCTCTACAACTTTATTATAAGACCCTCTTGCTGAAGACACCACTGTAGGCGGCGTAATAACCAGGCTAGCTTAATATGTAACAGCAAATTTTAATAAAGGGATATCTTACAACAACAGCGATCCAGCGATGAGCAGGAAATACAAACAAAGAGAGCTGCAGGGCTCACACTTGCCAGATTTATATGTAAACATTAGCCTGAGGCGAACACGCCCCCTAATGGGCTGGGCTTATCCCTACACACCACATAAAGAAACTGAGCTGGTGCTTAAATAAGAGATTTACCCCTAATGACTACCCTTCATAGTGCTAGACAGCACTGTACACCTTACTGGAGGGAAAAGTAAGTTAGCATAATTGTCAAATAGCTCTTAATCCTGTGAGCTACAATAGCAACTTGCCTAGAAGATAGACTTTTTGGTGCAATAAGTGGCATAAAAATATGTCAACCATCACTTTTTAATAAAAGTTATCTTTTTGAGATTATATTATAATTACAGCATTAATTCATCCCCTTTGATCCATGCACATCCCCCATGTACTCCTTCACATTTATGATCCCTTACTTGTATGTATATGTCTATCTATCTATCTATCTATCTATCTATCTATCTATCTATCTATCTATCTATGTGTGTGTTTGTGTGTGTGTTTTGAGGGCTGACTATTTGGCACTGGAAACCACTACTTACTTTCTGATGACATTAAGGCTAACTACATGAGGTGAGATCCATACTTGAAACTGTTAATGGGTCCAAGTATCTGAAACTAAAAAATTCATGGGACTTAGGGGGAAAGCTACAATTAGTCTTATAAATGAACAAACAATATGGTGGAAGAAAGAAGGGCAGAGTCAGAGAGAAGCCAGGGATCCGCTGCCTGAGACAGATGCTGGGAGCTTTAGCTGGTAAGACACAGCCACATGATTATATACAGAATAATAGAGATGGGTTAGTTTAGGATATGAGTTTAGCCAGAAATACGCTTAAGCTATTGGCCAAACAGTATTTCAAATAATATTGTTTTCTGAGAGATTATTTCATGGCTGGGAAGCCTGGACAAACAAGCGAGCCTTCCTCCAACAATAGGACAATTAGTTGTGGCTCATTGCTATACCCATAGATAAGCTTATTACTCAGTTCTCACCAGAGAAGATTCATGTAGAAAACAGTAATGCAGCAGCTTTATTGTGAGTTCACTGTATGTTAGAGATTCTTTAATATTACAGAGATACATTTGTAATACTTCAAAAGAAAATGTTGGTCCCATAAAGAAGTATTAAAATGTTTACTTTTCTAAAACTCTATAGAATGGAGTCCCTATGGAATAGTAAATGTGTCTTTTTTTTGATAATGGTAAGAAATACCACTAATATTTTCTTCCAGGAAAAGAACAGGGAAAGGATAGGTGATAACCCTACAGGTGCACGAAGAAATATTCACGATTGCAAACCTCTTATGACAATATACACACCTAAAAAAATAAACCCTCCTACCATTCTTAGAGCTTTCAGAAGGTAGAAAATTTACCATTCATATTTGACTTCCAGTGTGAAGAGATGTTTTTAGAGGGACTACTTCAGTTCAAATAGCTACTAAAAATACTACTTAGGCTTAGCTTGGGGACACATCACAGCACTCTAGAGGCGCCTGTTCCACTGGTAGGAAACTATTGTTCAGAAATACCATGTTGTTTAAAATCCCCAAAACCTTTACTTTCTATTTCTCTGAAAATTGTTAGAGTTTTTTAAAAATATTTTTAAGATCAAAAACTACCTATTTTCCAAAGTATCTTCAATAAATTATCAAAGATTTTCCCTGTAGTTTTTTAGGCTCTGTTTGGTTTTTACCAGAACTGTTTTCAGTTGAGAGTTTTTTTTATTTTTATCAAACTATTTTTCAATTAAAAAGAAGTAGTGAAAGTTGTGCCTCATTCAGACTTACAGGACATGATGTTGTGTTACTTTGTCAATCTGGACTTCTATAGTGTATTTTATTTTGTTGTTACTATTGGTAGAGTGGGGACAATGATGGGTTTTTTAATTGTAATAGAAAATTCATTTTGTTTTAGCATGGAATTCCTTGAAAATCACAATTTACACTGTTGATTGTGACTTTTACTGCCAGATTTTAGTTCTGGTATTTTTAGTTTTGATCTACTGATTCATTATTAAAAATATGCCTGGAAGGAAGTAAAAAAAAGGGGGGGAGGAATCACAGGTCAGTATATTCGGTGTATATGTACTGATGATTATTTACTATACCATAGTCATTTCCCTGATGCCACTGAAGAACATATCATATGTCTGATGTATTTTATTTGTCTAGTTTCCTGTAACACACTAATTTAGGTGCTATCCATTTTCTGATTGGTTTATGATTATAGTATAATGAGATATTAATTAATAGAAATAGCAACATAAGCCTTCATTAAATTAGTCATAATCAACTGATAAATTTATAATGGTATAAATATTCTGCAAATGATAAAGATAGTTTTAATAGGATACTGGATATTGATTTAGTAAAATAAATAGCATCAGGAATTTTGCAGGCTCACCTGAGAACAAATTTTTCTAGAAAGTTGTGGTCCAAGTTTTAACACAAAGGAATTGTTGTTATTATTATTTTAATTTTTTTGGTATTTTCTCTGTTTAAACGTTCTGACTGTCCTAGAACTCACTCTGTAGATGAAGTTGGCCTCAAATACACAGAGATTTGTCTGCCTCTGTCTCTTGAAAGTTTTAATTAAAGGCATGCAGTGCCATTGTCATAAACACTCTGTCAGAGGTGTTTTGTTTTTTTTTTTTTGGTTTTTCGAGACAGGGTTTCTCTGTGGTTTTTTTGGAGCCTGTTCTGGAACTAGCTCTTGTAGACCAGGCTGGTTTCAAACTCACTGAGATCCGCCTGCCTCTGCCTCCCAAGTGCTGGGATTAAAGATGTGTGCCACCACCGCCTGGCCTCTGTCAGAGGTCTTATGTGGTGCTAATGTGCAGTCAGTGAAGTGCTACAAAAATCAGGCTTTTAAAAATATTTGCTTTGCTAAAATTTTCTAAGAATATCAACCTTGTGTTTTAAAATTCTTTAATAAACAATGTACTCTTTAAATATATAAAATAAGATTTTTATGCAATAAATTTTAAATTTATTTTTATTTTATGTCTGTGTTTTTATCTGCCAGTATGATTGTGTAGCATAAAGATTCTTGATTTCCTGGGAACTTCAATAGCATGAATAATCCCCTAGAATTGAATGAAAGTTGTTGTCAGCTACAACTTTAGCTTTAGGGATACCATAGCAGCATAGTCCCAACCCTGCTTTGTATGAGTTTTAATAATAAGAGCAGCACAAGAACAGAGGGAACAATAATTAATATGTTTCTGCAGTAATGTTAAGTGTATAATTTAAAAGAAGAAAAGAGAGGAATCAATTTTATGACACAATTTGTACAATATAATAAAAATAATTCCAGGGACTGTCTATTTTTGTTATCATCTGGTGAATATGCTTTCTAAAAGGTTCTTGTCATTGATTGTATTGAATCATAGAGTGTTTTAGACAGTGTCCTTCCATACCCTCCACAAGTGAATCCAAATCTGGCTATAGGTTCAGTGGAAATGATCAAGCAGAGAATTTTGACCTGAAGCAGTAGGAGAACCTGGGTGTTGAAGAAAATAGTTAAGGCAAACTCTGTTAATACAACCTTAAATCTACTTCTCCTTATCTACCTAAAGCAAATACTAAGTTCAAAAGAAAATAGTTGCATGCACATCTGGACGTTTTCTGATATGTGCCAAGTATTACCAACATGACATGCCCGCGAGGAACTTTGCCTATTTTCTTATTCACATAATCAATGCTGTTTATAGTTTAGAATAATATTCTTAAGAATTTATAAAACATACACATTCAAGTTGGAGACATGCAAGAAATAGTTTATTAGTTTAAATGACTATGAATAGTTAGCTCTATACTCATATTCCTCATGATTAAAACCACAGTCTCACCAGTAATAATGCAGTGTGGTAAGCATTACTGAGCATAGTACTTTACGGCACAGGTGATTAAGAAGGCCAGTGTTCAACCACATTCTTACCATTTCCAAGAAGGTTTTAAGATACTTTATGATGGACAGCTATGTATAATATGGCATATGTACATAAATTCAAATAAAATTTATGAGGCAAATCTACTCAGGAGAATTTATTGTTACATGACTTCACGTTATCTAAGGTTCTGAGTGTCCTGGCACCCAGAGCAAAACTAGAATTAATGGATAGTGTAAGAATGCAAGCTTGTTCTAGAGGGGAAAAAACATTTCCCTTGATGTGAGGTTCTCTGGAGGACATGCTCAAGGTCTTTCTGACAGGAAACATTGACTAATGTGCGGAGATAATGTTTTAAGAATGATTTTATAGCTGATGCAGAAGCCACCTGCATATGGCTGTTCTTTGTGTCAATCCTCAATAAAATCCAAGGACGTGACTTTGAAAACATCACCTGATCGTATTACATTTTTATGTCTGACTCAAATGTTATGTTTTTAAGGAGAGAGCCAAATGAAAAAAGATTTCCTATAGGATATAACTCAAACTATTCCTCAGTATACAATCATTAATCATTGTTAATTTTTCTGAAACTCTTTTTGTATAATTTGATGTATCTTCAACTCTTTCAAATCATTGAACATTACTTTTTGCAATTATCAACTGTGTAATATATATTACTTATTGTGAGACTCATGCAACTTTATGATAAAAACAATGACTTTGTTCTGCAAAGCACCATATCCACTATACATTAAGTTACTTAAGCAACATTTCAGAAGACTAACTGAAATCAGGTAAGTAAAAAGTTCCTGGTATATATTTTGAGTGCCAAGGTTATTGAAAGGTATCTATAATTATGAGGATTTTCATAATTTTATTAAGTATTTATTTTACTATCTTTGCTTATGTTTGTATATGTATGTATATGCGTATATGTATGTATGTTTGTATTATGTTTGCATGCATGCATATATGGGTGTGTATGTATGTGTATGTAGTATGTTAGGGAGTCCACAGGCTCAAAAAAATGCATTACATTATCGAATCTTAAGCTAAAGGTGACGTTGAGCCAGCAGACTGGATGTCTTTTCAATGCTTAGGACCAAACTCAGGTTCTTAGGAACCAAAGCAAATGTCTTAAGCCCTAAATCATATCCCTAGTTCCAGTTTTCATAAGTTCCAACTAATGAATTGTTCCTGGCAGAGTATAGCATGATAAAACACTTTTCTTTACATGTTTATAAAAGGTTGCCAATATTGTATCACTCTCTGAATGTATTATTCCTGTTTTAAAATGCAGTAATTGTAAATATAATGTACTATTAGCTGGACATGGTTGTACACATTTGAACATCCAAGAAAAGATTGTGATATAATTGTGAGTTTTATCCAAACACACATAAAATATAAATAAATGTAACAATGACAATAATAAAGATACAACAAGAAAACGTATTTGTCAAAGAATAAAGCACTGGATGTCAAGCCTGATGAGTTTAATCCCTGGAGCACATATAAGGAGATGAACAACTCCCTGTCTTCTGTCCTCTGCCAGCCAGTCATGGGATTCATTTATACACAATACACACAAGAGGAGAAACACAAACATGTGCGTACACACACACAGAGAGAGAGAGAGAGAGAGAGAGAGAGAGAGAGAGAGAGAGAGAGAGAGAGAGAGAGAGAGAGAGAGAGAGAGAGAGAGAGAGGGGAGAGGGAGTATATTTATTCCTCTAGCTATAAGTGTTGGAAATGCAGGCACAGTTAGAGCAGGTATCAAGCTTGGTAGCAACTACACTAGCAGAATCACAGACATGGTGCAGAGAGGGAAAACTGGGCCTAGTACTGTCTTTAAACTCTCAGATCTTTCCTAGACCCCAGCAAATACTTTCCTAGATCCCAGGTGCCATCATCTATGAATTAAATAACAAATTTTCCAGAGTTATAAGGGACATTCTCATATGCAGTGATATAGCAACCTGATACCATGTTGCCAGGACAATACAGGGAAAACTATTTGGTATAATAAGTTAAATGTCACACAAAGATCTATAAGTGAATCATCAATGACGGGAAAAAAATCTTTGTTATTTATCAATTATTAAAATTGTTAATGAGATTAATGAGATTTCTTTTACACTTTTTAAAATTACTGTAATGCTATGACAGAAAAAGACAACAAAAGCATTTGGAAATTTTGTAAATGAGTTTTTGGCATTATTTAAGATACGTGATGGTTGTTTGGCACGGTCATGCTGTACTACCCACACCTCTGATTTTGTGCAGGTGGTTATGCTCTCATGTTATTGTCCCTGGACCACTATACAGAATTCAATACTACTATGTAAGCTTCTTGAATTGAAACAATACAACAAATAGTAAGGATTAGTAAGTGTACGTTCATTTAAAAAGTATTATTTCTGAGTATTTAAGAAATGTTCACATTTTGCAACAATGTATTTATATATTTACAAGTCCATCATCTGAATATTGACGAATATATTCACATTTTGGAATAATGTATTTATATATTTGCAATCCCTCATCTGAATGACATCATTGATAGAATTTTAACAATATAAAATTAAATTTTATGCAATCTCTCTCTATATATATATAATACCTAGATACCATATAATTAAATTTTTTATGTTTCTTAATACTAATTGTGTTAGGGTTTTCATCTAACGAAAAGCTTTATGATTTTTAATGACCACTCAAATCAGTAATTTTTGTCATTTAATCTCACTAGGAATAAATAATATGTGTAGGAATTTGTCCAGATTACAAATGATAATTTTAAAATATTTTCTGATTTTTGTGATTAATAAGCAGGCTGTGGATAACACTGTAAGAACATGTTTAGAGAAATAAGGCACTAGTTGACGTCATTGTATTACAGAAACAAAGATGATTATGACATCACTGAAGCATTTGATCTTATGGGATCTTATTTCATTTATGTGTGGCCAAAATAATATTATAAAGCCCATGACTGTCCTTCCAAATTTTTTCCCATGGAGCTTGTGACAATTAAGAATCACTCTAATGAGGTCTGAATGTGAATGGGCCACTGATACTTTACATTTCGAAAAAGTTGTTTAATGATGGATTTTTAACCCAGTATCATAAGATTCCCTAAAAATTACTCTGTGTGAACTAGTCATGGTGGCCCAACCACTCAGTAAAAAACAAAATAACAACAATAAAAAGCCCAAAGAAACAAAAAAACTAATAAATAAAAACAGTAGGAAAACCAGGAGTTCAAGATTGTCCTTTGAAATATAAGACTCTGTTTTAGACCTGCTTCTAAAATTTGGAAGACATAAAACTAAAAACTACCCAACCAACCAACAATGATAATCTCTTAGGAGCTATGAAAAGTCAGTTGTTCCTTGGAGTAAAAGAGACATTTTCTTCGGTGATGTAGTTGATTAAGTTGCACAGACTCCTATAAATATACCTTCAACCATCCATCTTTTAAGCAACCATAATCTAACTCATTATTAATTCATGTGCACAGAAAAAATACATGAAAGTAGAAAAAAGGGGAACTGGTTGGGAAAAAAGGGGGCATCAGAACTGGGAGGGGCAAGAGAGGAAAACAGGGGTGAGTGTCAATAAATCCATTATATACACACACATGAAGACTTCACAATGAAACTTTTTATGTTATATAATTAACATATGCTAGTAAAAAGAAAAAGATAAATGAAATTATTCATCCATTAAAAATAAAAATTTCCTTGTGCTCTACAATTTATATGAAATTAGAACAATAAATATCTCTTTGACAACCAAAAAGGTAATAGTTGGCCAATGTACTAATTGCGAAAAGAATTCAGTCTGTCTCAAGGCTAGATAGAAACAAAATCAAGATTACGGATTAGGGACACCAATTTTCAGGTCATTTCAACTAATGAAAAACAACTCTAAATTCTAATTCTAGTTTACTTTGTAAATGTGTATTCAAACCAAAAATGTTTACAAAATGTATTTGACTATACCGGGTTTAGCTGCTGAGTGGCCTTGCAGAATCAGATTTGACAAAGAACTGGTAGGAATGAACAAGATGCCCTAATGAATGCATCTGGATTGATTAGTTTTATTAACATATGTTTACATATGGATGGAATTTGGGAATAATACAGATAACTGGAATCTCATTTTGTATTTGTAGAAGAAAATTAAAAACACAAACCTAAACAATCTTTAATTAGAAGATCACAAAACATGTAAATTCACCTAACATTTAGATTCTGTCATTTAGTAATATGTATTTCCAAATATTGAATATCTATTATTAAATCATTATAGACATCTTCGAACAATATTCACACACCATATGGTAACGTTCAAATTCTAGTAAACTTGATATTCATCCTATTAATGTATGGAGGTGGGTCTTGTATCTTATCTGTTGCTTTCATTGGTTAATAATAAAGAAACTGCCTCGGCCCTCATAGGACAGAAAATTAGGTAGGTGGAGTAAACAGAAGAGAATGATGGGAGAAAGAAGCTGAGTCAGGGAGTCGCCATGATTCTCCCGCTCCAGACAGACACAGGTTAAGATCCTCCCTGGTAAGCCAGCTCATGGGCTACACAGAATATTAGAAATGGGTTAAAACAATATGTAAGAGCTAGCCAATAAGAAGCTGGAATTAGCCGGGCCAGGCAGTGTTTAATAGAATACAGTTTCCGTGTAATTATTTCGGGCATAAGCTAGCCATGCGGGCGGCCGGGTGCTGGGGAAGCAGCCCCGCCGCTCCTACTTCAACAACTCTGTCCTAACTCTAATCACTTCAGAGGTTATACTGGCAGTCAGGTAGATGGCACACAGCACAAGAGGACACCAGTTCATGATTCAAACCCATTGGACATTTCACACTTATTTTATCCAATTTTAGGAAATGCTTCAAGATATTTAAAAATATTAATTCTACAAAATATTTAGGATATTTTGAGATTGTAATTTAATTACAGCAACTTTCCCTTCTCTTTTCTCTCTCCAATCTCTCTCATATACCACTCCCCTACAAAGGAATTGCCTTATTCTTCACAAAAAACTAATGAAAAAGACATCTCCTGAGTGAATTGGGAGCAAGGGGACCTTGGGGGTGGGCTGAAGGAGGGGAGGGAAGAAGCAGGAAGGGGAGCAGAGAAAAATGTAGAGCTCAATAAAATTTAATAAAACAGAAAACTTAAAGCTAATAAATGTATATATGTGTGTGTGTTTATACATAAATTCATAATACAGCCTGTTGAATCTGTATAGTGTTACTTGTATGTAATTTTTCAGGGTTGACACTTTGGTACTGGCAACAAGTCAATGTGATCTTCCCTGAGCAGTGCCTCCATTCCTTCCCTGAGTGTTAGTCGTTTGCCTGTAGTTATTTTCATACTGTTACATGTCATGCTAATCATCAATGTGGCTCACAGGAATCATTATTTTATATATGAATACAATGCATTTAGATCCTTTCCTCCTCACATACCCTACCTCCAACTCCTCCAGCTCCCATCCCTCTCCCAGCTTTTTCTTTCTCCTTTTCTTGTCATCATTGTCATCCTTCTTCTTTTTATTTTATAATCTACTGAGTCCATGAGTGCAGTCCCATATACATCAGTATAGGCTTCTGTCCACTAGAGTATGGGCAACCACAGCAGTCCATACATTCAAGTTTGTTGAACTCTAATAATGAAAAGACATTTTGCTGATGATTTTATCACAGATACATTTAACTCTTACTTAATGCTTGACACTTCAGTAATTATTGGGAAAATGAACAGTGATGTTCAATATGTACATCTTTTCAAATAATCAATCAGAGTACTGTAGCAGTAAGAACAATTAACTTGAAAATAAGAATCTAAGGTTTTATGCTTAATTTTATTTGTAATTAATTCATATTCTAAGTAACATACTGTGTTGAACTAGGTCTTAATAAATCACTTAAAAATGTTATATATATATATATATGTATATGTGTGTATGTATGTGTATAAACACACCATACCATATTATAACTGTACTATAAAAGGTATCAACATAATAGTAAAAATATTTTATACACTTGTTATTATTTATTATGTATATTTTATATATGATTACTTACTATAATGGACACATTACCAATTAGATATTCAATATTTTTACATTAAGATATACAATTGTATGACAAGAAGAGAGCCCCTTGTTTGTCCTGGCCTCCAGGTTAGCTTACACCCGAAATAACCACACAGAAATTGTATTAATTAAAACACTGCTTGGCCATTAGCTCTAACTTCTTATTGGCTAACTTTACATATTAGTTTAACCCATCTCTATTAACCTGTGTATCGCCACGTTGCAGTGGCCTACCAGAGATTCTAACTGGCATCTATCTCAGGCAGAGGATACATGGCTTCTCTGACTCTGCCCTTCTTTCTCCCAGCATTGAGTTCTGTTTTCTCTGCCTCCCTAAGTTCCCACCCTATCAACTAAGCAAAGACAGTTTCTTTATTCATTAACCAATGAAAGCAACAAACAAACAGAAGGAACTCCTACACCACAATTGCATTCTTTATGTATAGAAAATATTCATTGTTTTAATGTATTATAAGCAAAGGTAGCACTAGTTGCTCTTTTATTTAGAGGTTTTGGTAGAAATGTGAATATAGACCTGGTTAAATCCTTGATAAATGAAACAAAGGATAGCACTCCATACCTATGCCTAGAAAGAGGGTACCCACACCAATATCAGGAAGTGCCATGGTGGCTAAAAATACTTGAGTATTTATTCACACCTAAGTGTATATAACCAAACACTCTGCTCAACCATGATGCATAAATGCTGGATCTTATTCCATATTACTTTCAGTGGTGATGCAAAGTATCATAGCATGTAAGATTGATACTTCTCTTCCATAATGATTTTAAAATGCAGTAATGTCCCTCACAGGTGATGAGAACCATTCAGAGGAAGATGAGTGTACACAAGGCAGAATTAGACAAAAAGACAATAGCATCAGATTTAGGTTAGAGAGCAAATGCCAGGTAACTTACAAAAAAATTACCTAGAAAGTAGGTTAAATTGCTTCAGAGATCCCAGGAAAATCTCTCTCATTGGACAAAAGTAGGAAAGCAATAGAAAGTGCTAAAGGAATTGATAAAAAATGGAGCGCAATGCAAGCTAGGGATGATGCTGTTACAGGTGAGCTGAACATCTGAAACAACAGGTATGTGGGACTTGCATGAATATGTGTTTTCAAATGAACTCCAGGTAAAATGACCAACTTTAAAAAACACAATTTCATTTAGATCAATATGTACACCGGTTCAACATCTTCAAAGACATGAGATCTTGCTCTAGTTAATTAAAACAATAATTGTTTGCATTTCACTTCAACTATAAATTAAACTAATGCATGAAGGGGTTGTGAGAAAGAGGGAGAAGGAGTAAGACAAAGAGAAATGGCTGCTGTTTGACTAAAGTTACTGTGAGTCTATTTTCATAAACTTCACGGCAATATATTTTATTATTCCAAATTTCCAAGTCTGACACTTTGTAGGCACTGTCTGGGGAAACTCTAGTGACCTTTGTTGGGAATAACCCAGAGGAAAATCTGAGAACTGCTCCATTCCTGATAATTAGTGGAGTCTGAAAGTTTGTTTTCACACTTGGTCTTTTATTTATAGTTTTGGTAGAAAGATGAATATAGAAGTATTTTTTTAACATAAGTATTTTGGCTGTCTACAAAATATGTCACCTTTTGTCCTGTGTTATACTTTGGCTGTCTCTGATTTGACATGCAAACATGATATAATTTTGTGAGTCATATGATATATATTAAAGCCTAAATATGAACCCTTTGAATGTCTAATGTTGGTATTAATAAAACATTTTATGCAGAACAACTTTTGGTGTAGTCATTGTGTAAAGAGATATGAGTGTAAAAAATTATAACCAATCCAAATGATCAGTATAGAACCTAGACATGACCTATTGACTTCCTTGTGTAGCTTCTCATCTTTGACATTGGCGTAAGGTTACTACAAACAAGGAACAGATGCCAGGCAATTGAAGTGGAATAAGACTGTAGCATATTCAAACACTCACACACATACACCTAAACATGTTCACACGCATGTATGCAGGCACACACATGAGGCTGAGAGCGAGGGAAAGAAGGGAAGAAGGGATTGAAAAAGGGAGGAAAAGAGATATTTTGGTTCCACATAAGCCCCACTGACAGAACATTATATTATTGGACATAGGGGATACTTATGTTCAGTTCTTGTGATGTTTCAGGTAATTGGCATGTAAAAGGAAAGGAAAATTTCAAACATTCTGTAATGGAAAAGACCCTATGTGTCCCTGAGGTCTCCCTGATGTGTGGCTACTTACAAATGATGGCCTGATGTTATTATGAGGACATCTTCCTGTGTATGTTACCCATCATCTGTGATGAAGGAGGCAACAAAACTAGAAAGCTACTTACTCATAAAGGTTAGCATGCTGATATATCCTTCTCTCTCTCTTCCCCAAACCATAAAATTACCTATCTGATATTCACCTCACGTCTGAGAACAGAATCACGCTATTCGGATCCTGCTTTGATTTCCTTTACAATATAGATACATCATGAGCGATTTACTTCATGTTCTTCTTCTCTTATTTCTAGTATTGTCTGATAGGTGAGAAGGATGGAGTCTGTCAGCACATAGTGTGTGAAAGGTCAGACTGAGATTGTGCAGGATTCATTCTTCTGGAAACTATATAACAAGACAGAATGGATTTTTAGATGTTTCTGGTAGATAGCTCTATGGTGTAACACATTAGACACTTTCAAAATAGGTGTGGAAGAAGAATTCAGAAACATGGGGGAAGAAAGCCCTTCCAAAAGAAGAGCTACCTCACTGTGAATATATAAAGAGAATAAAGTATTAAGGTTATATTTAAAGAAAGTCATGCATAATATAGATAATCATTATTATTGCCTTTCTTCTATGGACAAGGATATATTATATATGTCAAGAAAATTAACATATTTACAAGCTTATTCCTTAAAAACTACATGAAAGAGAAGTGCCAGTGAGGGGGGGGCTCAAGTTGTAGCCAGGATACAAATCAAACTTTTGAGAATAAGCCCACTTCTAATTTCTGCACCTATTGTTTTGAAGGTCAGGACAAAATCAAGTTAATGTTCTCATTCAAGAGCTATGGAATCCAAACAAATATCAAGCCAAACTACTTTTTTTTTCTGTTTTGTTTTTCGAGCAAGATTTCTCTATTTATGCCCGGCTTTCCTGGAACCAGCTCTGTAGAACAGGCTGCCCTGAAACTCACAGAGACTCATCTGCCTCTGCCTCCGGAAAGCTGGATTAAAGGTGTGTGCCATCACCATCTGGCAGACCTTTTTTATATGAGTGAAAAATATCTTTCCCACTTGATTGTTCCCCTGGAGGGTTCCAGGGTGTTTGCTGAACAGCATCTGTGATGGAACTGCTGCACAGCCGCAAACTTTGTCATAGTTTAGGAGCTCTCAAAGGGCTAACTGGCTGGTGCCCTCCATGGTAATGTGGACACCACAGAGATTTAGATTTGGAGAGAAAAGTCTCGAGTATTTGTCTTGGGATGAAGCTTTTTATATCTCTGTGTCTTAGTTCCACATCTATTAAAAAATAATTATGTCTCCCAGGGTATGGTTATTCTAGTTGGTTCTAAGCTTGTAGCATGTACCTAGGAAATAGCAGTTTCCTTCTCCATGAATATCTTGGTAAATTCCTACCTTATAATACCATTGCATTAGTCTGATTGCCTTTCATACAATATTTCACAATAAGCATAATCTGTTTACTTCCTGAGATCACAATAGTGTATGTGAATTTCCTTCCACAACAAATAGTTTCTCATCCATTTCTAGCACTCTTCCTTCTTGATATCCAGGACTCAGGGACCTTCTCAGGCTTCCTTACTTTTATTCTACATAAAAAAGCAGTCCTGACTGCTGCTTCTGTACATTTCTTTCCCAGTGAGTTAATCATCCCGGCAAGAAAATAACACCAAATAGCCCACATCTGTTCATTTCTTCTAAAGCAAATGACTCACTTCTGCCTCTTAGAGAATCCCCCCAAATGTGTGATGCAGTTTAAAGTGATCCAGCCCTTCTCGGAAAGAGAGACGGGGCTTAATTTCAGAGACATTAATGGAGACCAGCAAAAACCTGAGCTGAAGTGGTGCATATTTTGTTTATTTGGACGAACAGAGCTATTTGGTGTGATTTCACATTCTGGCATCCAGCATTCCTTTCAGTTCCCTGGCAGGTGACTAAACAGCAGACTGCAGGGTAGCAGATAGAAAGCAGACATTTCTGCTGAACAGCAGATGAGCACCATAGGTACTCTTCCTAAGTGAATGCAGCTCACAGTGCTGCACAGGAAGTGAAGAGAGGAAGGACGGCGAGGAGCTAAAGACAAAGATCTTCAGAGAAAAGAAGGTCATAATGGGTAATGAACAATTATTGCCTCCTGTTGTTTAAACAACATTTCATGTTGGTAATATTAATTTTTACTTTTGTATAAACACCTAACATGTGTTTTTCTTAAAAAAAAAAAGTGTATATGTAATCAGTGTTGCCTGTGAATCATACTGTGTTCCCTATTCTGATACTATTCAATCATGTAACTTGTTTTCCTTGTTCTTCATCCTTGTGCATCCACGGCATGACTACATACAAGTTAATTATTCATGTTCATGATGGCCCTTTAATAATCTATATGTTTGAGCTACTATGAACATTGCTATACTTTACATGACCATGTCTACACTTGTTTTCCACTCACTGACTTCTCAAGTGTATGATACACGAAAACTGCTAGGCTACGGAACATAAGCATCTTAAAGTTAACTTAGTAGCTGCCCCAGCTTTCCAAAGGAGTTTGCCAGTTAACTTTCTGTAATGCTCATTCTTCATTTTTGACTTAACTGGATTGAGACTTTCCATGAATTTGGTGATATGGGTTTTTCAGAAAGTTTTAACTCAAAGGAAGTCTACTCTTGGATGTGGGTACCAACACCGAAAGGTTATGGGATGGAACTGAATGAAAAGGAAAGTGAGTGAGTGGGTATCTTCATCTCTCTCTGCTTCTTGACTGTGCACACATTGTGATTAGCCACCTCGTCTTGCTCCTGCCACCACCTACGTGGTATAATATTCTATCTCCTAATCCATGAACCAAAATAAACCTACCATTCTTAAGCTTCTACAGTCAGGCTATTATGTCACATTGTGCCTGGGTGGGAACAAATGCCCACCCAGGAATATATGAGATTGATTCCTTCATTTTCTTGCTTGTGGAATTAGGGGACTTTGACACTGAGGAGTGGCAATTTGGTTACATTAACTGTGATGAGGTGTTCTTTACTGGGGTGTACTGATTTCCAGCATATATATATATATATATATATATATTCAAAATCTACAAACATAATCCATACTTTTAAACTTAGATGCCCACTTAATCTTGCTGATGGAAAAGAAACCACATATTTCTATCCAAGCTTCACATCTTTAGCATCATTTGAACTGTTTTTATTAACATTCAACACATACATTTTTTAATAATCAAAACCAAACTCCATTTCCCCGGGAGCAAATTGCATAGATATTTTCAGAAACATTCTTATATCCCATTCAATGGCTAAACATAAAATTTTATTATTCTTTTCCTAATAAACACAGGAGAAATATCAGTGTCATTTCTGTTCTATTTTACATAAAGCTGTAACAATGCTGAGAGTGTTTATAAATCATCTCATTGCATTCTGACTGACCAGATTTTGTTTCTTTGTTCAATTCTGGGAAAAAATCTAAGAAGAACCCTTCCTAACATGACATGATTGATCCCTTCCTGGACAAGGGAGCGTGGGTATACAAACCTCACATCGATTAGCTCAGCTTGGGGCACTGGAACAGGCCTGGCTTGCGGCTCTTCCTCCTTTATTCTCAGCATCTGCTGGTTTCATGGACAAGATGTCTGATGATTTTCCTTTTGTTACATTGTTTACTGTGAGGTCAAAAAAAAAAAAAAACCCATCCTGTTGTCACGATCTCTATTGGAACTCTGGACCAAAAAGAAGAAATATATGTCTTTGAACATGAAGGTTGTGTGTTTACTGAAACATCACTTTGTTGACATTTGGGCTGATTTACTATATGGGAAAGAAAGTGGTGTATAGGAGACAGTATTTTGAAAGGAAGATATTTATCTACTGGCAATCCTGAGTACACTTATGTGCCTTCTTCACACAGTGCTTCTAAGCTCAGTAATTTCGAAGAGAAACTTCTAGATTCTTAGAAAGGTTCTTTGCTTTAAGCCATAGTGTTTCTACCTAAGAAACAAATGGTCAGGGCATTTTCACAGTGTCTGATCCTGGAAACCTTGAGCTAATTATCTAACTATTTGAGATTTTAAACCAGGTACCTTCTGAAAGTGTGCAAAACTTATGCCTGGCTTCTGTACCCTTGCCCTTCATGCGTAGTTCCTTTCCTACAGAGTCAGGAAAATCACAGGTGTTGCCTTCCCTGGTAAGTGAATGGGTTCTGATGGGGAAGCTCTGTTAACCAATCATGCCTAGTTAAGGCCCAGCTACCTGGAGCCCAGGAAGAAAAACTGGGACAGACCAGGTGTGCGCTCTCTCTGGGCGATTCCTGCCTGACACAGAGGAAGTCGGACTTCCCATTCTTGTGGTGTGAGTTTTCTCTCATAACAATTACAAATATAATTGTTTTATCTTTAAGCTGGTCTGTTTTTTTTTTTCCCCGAATAGAGCTAGCCTCAACTGGGTTCAACTTTTCACATGCAAGAAAGCAAAACGTAGAACTATAACTTTTTCAAAATTAACTATGAATAAATCATTCTTCCCCTAGTAGTAATTTAATGAATATTAAATATTTGGCTCTGAATGAGGATAGTATACATATTGTTGCATTTTCTAAGGCATGCAAAGAATTATACATGGTCTAAGTTGGTTTCATTTATTCAGAGAAACTTCCTTTTAGAAAATTCAATTCCTGTAGCTAAGGATCATTGTCCCATCAGCCATCAACCTGAATTACTATGCATATTTAGACATGTGCAATGTATAGATTTCATTGGTCACTTCAAGTGACTCAGCTCTATTAAAATAACAGCCGTGTGTTCTCTACGCATGTATCCTCAATGCCTACCCTGTTTTGTAACTATTTCACATAGTCATAACTGATGTAATAGAAACATAAGCTAACAACATTAGGAGAAGGAGACTGTCTATCTTGACACTTCTAAAATTTTTCCTGTAGAAGGTAATATCTTTTGAGAGATGAAGGAGCATTCCAAGTGAAGAATTCCCTATGTTGATAATGTGGTGTTTAGATTTTCGTTAATGACAGAGGAAGAGAAGGTAATGAGGAGGCAAGTATAACATGGAAAAGGTCCATAGATTTGAGCCATAGCTTTTTCAACTTTTGAATTCTCAGAAGACTGATCCTTTTGGCACAAACATCCTGAAGGTAAGAGTCATGGCATTTTTAAATCAGTTTGTCCAGGCAGATGATATCTAGCTATCAAAGGCAAATCTTGCAGGAAGAGCAACAAACAGGCAAGGCAGAGCAGACTTCTACAGACTCAAGTTGACTACCCTCATTTGAAATAAGCAAAACCAAACCAAGATGTGCCTTCCTCAGAGCAGAAGGCAGAAGACACAGTCCTTGTCACCCTTCTGCTTCTTAGTTTTGTCGATCACTTCCTCCCTTTAAATGATAGATTTTATTTTTATTGTTTTTTATTTTTGTTCATTTATTTATTTTAATGAAACTGATCATGAGAAAAAAAGATCTTGAACCTTGAAGAGCCCTCCTCAACGTACTAGATAAATAAGCTAGATGGTGTCCAGACAAAGAGATATGAATATAAAACTAATGTTGTTACTTACTGTGCTTCACAAAACTTCTAATCATGAAGACTTTTCTCATCCAAAGTCTTATTTTTTCTTTTCAAGAATGGAATCTTAAATTTGAATAACATCATCTGTACCTAAAAGTCTAACTTGCAAATAAGAACTGCCTTCCAGCTTAAAGTCCATGAAACACAAGATTAACCTGTGAAAAGAAAACACCGTGGAGATCTCTTGAAATAAATACACAGCATGTTAGTATTGCAACACTCTTGTGCATGCTTTGTGAAATAATCATGAAAAGAAAATAATAAATGACAAGGTGAGCATAAAATTAAGAGTACTTTTTTTCTGTACTGTGGTAGGAATAGAAAAGGACATATAACTTAATTCCTTAGGATTGAAACCTGGAGAACAACCATTTAAGATTAAGGGTCAGGTGAAGGGAATGATTCAGATAAAACCAAGGTCTGCAGTGCCCCTAACCACAGACTAATGTGCATCTTGTAACATTACTAGGACAGGTGCTCATGCAAATTACTGTGCTGAGTGATACATAAGGCCTAAACATTTTCACTCAGGACACTCTTATTATTCAAAATTTCTCACATTTTGCCTAACTGCTAAATATAACTCATCCCTTCCCATAAGATTGTTGTGAGAATCAGTCATATGATTTAATGGAATGGGGGTATCATTTCAGAATTAGAGGAGTCCTAGACAAATTAAGATACCTGACAAATTAGATCTGTCCTCTTGTACCTATAAACAAATGGAAAAGGTAATGATGAAATTCAGGAAAGGTATTTTATAGCTAACCCAGGAAGATAAGACAGCAACTTCACTCCTGTCTTCAGAGATTTTGACATAAACTCTGTAAGTTAGAATCCAGCATCTTTGTCACAGTCTCCAAAGACTCTTTTCAATGTGACAGTTCTGCTTTCTTTCTTTCTTTCTTTCTTTCTTTCTTTCTTTCTTTCTTTCTTTCTTTCTTTCTTCCTTCCTTCCTTCCTTCCTTCCTTCCTTCCTCCCTTCCTTCCTTCCTTCTTTCTTTTTCTATCTTTCCTTTTGTAGTGAGATGGATTGTCTCAGAAATCTCATTTTCAATTATGAGTCTGGAATAATTGACACCACTCCAACAGACGTTTCTTTGTCCATAACAGCCAGTGGCAGCAGGGACCATGGACATAAACATGAACCCAGCATGAATCATCAACATCATCATGGCTTCTGGTGGTAGCATGGACCTCAGCCATGAACAAAGTCTCATGAGGCCACCCTGATTTTGAAGAAAATAAAAGATAGTTCATTCTACAGCCAACCTTTACTGACCACAGACAAGGAACAGAGATTTACATCACTTAAAATTCCACAATCCATCTTCATGAAATTTTAAAGTTTTACAGAATAAATAAATTATAATTTAAGGCAAGTTTAAAATACGTTTATGGATACATCAAATAAAAAATTATTGAAATATGGAAAAGACCCTACTAGAGAAGTAAGATGTTATCTAATAACATTTTAACTTTTAGGTTCGTGGAAGCAAATTGGTCTGCTAAGTCAATAGATCCCAAAAGTTTTATCTGTTAGTCTGACACAGGGGTGAGAAAGGAATGGCTATTCCTAAGGACTAAAACTAACCCAAGATAAGGCTAATAGTGTCTTTACCCTTAATATCTGAATCTCTCAACATTATTTAACACCTAGATTATATACAACGTGGACATGTGTGTGTGGGCATGGGGGATCATGCATAGGTAATGATCTTGAGCCTATATTCGTATTGTTGAAAATCATGTGAAATTATTCAAATGAAGAGTTGTATCAAAAAGAAAGTTGTTACCTTAGGGGGATTGTTGACTGAACTCTCAAGATATTTAGCCATCCACTTCTTAGGTTTTCTTATTAATCACAGCATTTTTTTGTTTTGTTTTGTTTTTATCTCTGCTTTTTTTTTTAATTGAGAATAAGAAAAAAAAAAGTTTCCGCCTGCTCCCAGCCAGGTTTCTCTGTGTAACAACCCTAGCTGTCCTGGAACTAATTCTTGTAGACCACACTGGACTTGAACTCACAGAGATCCTCCTGCCTCTGTCTCCTGAGTACTGGAATTAAAGGCATGCACCACCAGCACCCAGCCATTTTGAAGCAAGTGGTCTTGAGTTGTAAAGGAAAGCAAACCAAGCACATCATTAGGATGAAGTCAGTAATCAATGTTCTTAGATAGTTCCTGTCTCTGCTTCTATTTTAGTTCTTACCCCGACTTCCCGAAGTGACAACTACTATGACCTGCCTATGTAAACCAAATAAACCCATTTCTTCTCTAATTTATGTTTCGTTATGATGTTTTAGCACAGTGAAAGGAACCAAAGTAGGACCCTTGTCTTTTTCTCTAAAGACTTAAACATGTTCTCAGAGTAAATATAGCTCTCAGACTCATCAGAAGATCTATGTAAAGTTGGAATCATTTTGTTAAACTTTTAATTAAATTAGACAAAAGTCAATAGCAAGCTTAAAAGCACTGTGACATGGATGGGGCTCCTGACTATAGTCACTCTGCATTTAATGTTGGATTTGGTTGAGGAGAGTTATGTCATGCAGACAGGGTTGATATTGAAAAATATGTAGATTTTATTCACACAATACATATATATCATATATATATATACATGTATGTAACAACAATTAATGAAAAAGGGGATAATGGATTTTGAAGAGAGCAAGGGTGCGGGTAAATTGAATGGATATACATATATATATATATATATATATATATATATATTTAAAAAATGCTCACGTTTGGTCATCAGAGAAATAGGGAAAAAGAGCTTGTATTATAAATGTTTCTTTAACATAATAAAATCAGCTCAGAAAAAGTAAGTTTTATCTGAAGGTGCTGAAAGTTTCTGTGGTGGTTTGAAGATTTCCTTCCCATGGTCTCAGACATTTGGGCACCTGGTCCACAACTGTGGAAAGTTTACAGAAATCTAGGAAGAGTATTCCTGTTTGAGAAAATATATCACTCAGGATGGGTTTTGAGGTTTCAAAGTCTATCACCATTCCCAGGTCCCATCACCATTTGTTCTTAGTGCTTGCAATTCAAGAGGTGAGCCCAAAGATTTCTGATCCTGCCTTCATGACTCCCCTTTACCACCACAGATTCTAATCCTTTAGACCATATACCAAATAAACTCTTTCTTTTTTAAATTGCTTTTGCCATGGTGTTTTGTCACAGCTGTAGAGGAGCAAACATACTAAAAGTAATAGTTTATGCCATCATCTAGACATAATACAGTATTGCTAAGGTAAGGAGTCTCAGTGAGTCAATGAAGAACTGACCTGTGGGTATGTTGGGTATGTTTTGGATGCATTTTCTTAATGGTGTTAAAAGAGATGCGGAGATCCATTATGAATATGCACAACAAAAATCTGTCGTCTGTATCCTAGATCAAATGAAACAGAGAGAGTAAGTTGAGTTTTAACATACATACAATATTTTTCTCTCTGCTGTTCAATATAGAAGTGGCTAATTGTTTTGGTTTCCTGCTCTGACTGGCCTCCAATGAGGGACCCTAAACTAGAATTGTAAACCAAATAAATCCTTTCTCCGCTAAGAAATTTTTGTTATGGTATTTTATCAAAGCAACAGAAGCATACCTAGGGCAGTGAAGCACTTACCTGCAATGAGATCATGCTTTGGAGAATACCAGACCACAAGGTCCACCAGAAAACAGAGTTTCTTCCAGCTCTCTACTGTTCGCTTGATTTTGTTTCCTCTAGTTTTTCATGGTTTTTCCCACCAGTCAGAAGAACTATACTTTACTTAATGTGATAGTGAATGAAAGACATTTTCCTTGTGTATTCCACCATAACTAATGCAATTCAATCACTCACATTAAAACCATTACTTTTGGAATGACAATGCCTTATCTGGGAAGCAGGTGTGATTGGTGCTCCACGTGGTTGTCTATGGCAGAAAAAAAAAAGACATCAAAATGCAACCTTTGTGATAGTGTTTATGTACACCCTGATGAGAAACAATAAATTTTATTCAAATATATTTTTCCTTTGCTGATATTAACACCCTAGCTTCTTGAAGAAACCAAATATAAACTGATTACTCTAAAATTGAATACACTTTATCATGACTAAATCTTGTTACCTCAAGTAGATTTGGGAATGGTTGAAGATTTCTAAGGCACCGTGTTTTTTTGTGTGTGCCTGCGAGGAAATTTATTGTGAGAAAGTCAACTGGATCATGAGGGTTTCAACTAATGCATAATAATCCATTGGTGGACAAATAATTGAATGGACAATATAGTATGGATGTAGTGAGATTGAGGAAGGTGAGGCATAAGTAGAGGAAAGAGAACACTGGCTTGTGTCCAGGGGGTCCATCTTACCCTGCACTCTTTTACTATACCTTTGATTTCTTCTTCATGTCCACCATTAATTAGTTAACGGCTTCTTTGTCCCATTGCCCTGTCTCTGATGTTCTGACCACCAACAAACAATATGGGTACCAAGTGAGCAATGAATAAAGTTATCGAAACTATGCACATGATAAGTCTTTCCAACTTGGAATAGTTTCTCTCTTGAGAAGAGTGACTACCACCACAACATGCCATTTTGAAATATAATTGCCAACTGCTCCCAACTCTAACAATGTAAGATATACTAATAAGCATTCTAGGACATAATGTAAAATCTTTAAATGATATTCAAAGTAAAAATTAAGCAGAAGGCATGTGTGCTTTTAATTGCTAGAATAGACTAGCAAATTTCTCCTGATTGACAGGGTGTTTTCTCAGACTATTCAGTCACTTCTTGCTGCTAATTGCCACTCACTGACATTAGATACTTACTCTACAAAAATTACTTGGGAAAAAAAAGGCACATTTTCCTGATGGCATTCCAAAGAGCTGGTTCAATGTCCTGAGGAATATTCTCTTAGGTTGTAAAGGATAGATACAAGAGCATAGAAATAATCTAAAATCATAAACTTGCTGAAGTCAGCTCTCTAAAGCATGTAAAGAGGTTGTAGTCAGGAAGAAGTTATTACTTTCCAAATAATATTGAAATGTTTTTGTGTAAGTTGAATTCTTTAGATCATCCCAGGAGAGATACTTGAGAGTAGAAAACTAAAACTCTCAGGAGTTGTATTCCATTTAATATAAGGGATTGAAACATAGACTAAAACTGAGCTTTAATATGAGAGTTGTCAAAGTATGGATACCAGGAAAGCACTGGCTGGTGTTTACAATGGTGGAGAGGATATAAAGTGTACATCCAATGGAAGGGGACAAGCTTCTAGACTGTCAGAAAAATATGAATGCAGCCAAGATACTCAACAGGCACATCATACTATATTATATGCAGTCTCTATTTATCTAAGTCCCCATGGGGGATATCTGTGGTATAGTTTTACTGATTTGTTTGTTTGCTTTTAAACAAAACCTTACTCCATATTATAAGTGGGCCTTTATTTTGCAATTCTCTGCTTTCTGAATGCTGATATTACAGCATGTACTTAGGTACCTGACTTTCACAGACAATTTGCTTTTGTTTGATTTCTCTTTCTTTAATCTTTGGTCATAATTCAATCAAATATAAGAAACTGATTTGTGAAGGTCACCATGGATAGAGAAGAACTGTAAGATCTATTTTTAGAGTGAAGGGATACTTGTTTCCAAAACTTCTCAATGTTTTAATTCTCAACCTTTTAAAACTATGTGTATTTATTTGTTGTATCTTCCACTGAAGAATATAAAAATGTTAAAAGTAATTCAGTCATGGATTACCTATTCCTTTTGATAATCTGGTGTGTTTCCACTGTTCCTTCATTTAGAATGCTACTTCCTTATACAATCCAGATCAGATTTTCTTTATACTATTTTGTATCCTGGCTTCTTTTTCTCTCACTAACAGATTTAAGTACAATCTACCACCAGTTTTCATGAATAAAGATTTATTGTTCACAGCTGTATTCATTAGCTATGTATTGTTTATTGCTGTTTCCCCCATTGCATTTAAAATTTATAAAATTGAGAGGTTTCAACAGAGGCTTCATGGCCTGAAAATTCTAAAATATTCTGTCTGCCACTATACAAAGAAGTCAAAGACCTGAATTTAAGAATTTTATCTCCAATAGAATTAGATTTTTTTTTTACATTATTCGTAACAGCTTTGTAACTTTGGGTGAAGTGCTAACTCTCTTAGAGTTTTCCTTAAGTTTATCTGTTTTACTCAGTGTGTGTGTGTGTGTGTTAATTAAGTATGAAAGTGCATATAGAATGTACATTTTCTACCAACATGAAAGTTTGATAGGATGTTTACAAAGTCCCCTGCCTCAAATATGAAAATATGCCAGCACTGGGGAGCAGTGTTACTTTGCTGATTTGGATATTCCGTAGATTGCTTCTTTTGGTTAAGAGAACTCCTGTGTCCATACACTTTCTAAGAGACACGACTGAATTCTCGAAGCTCCAAACAATTAGTCATGACTTGCCTAAGGTCATCAGAATATTCATTCCTCTGTTCATAAAGCAACATGAAAAGACAACAGCATTATTGAGCGAGCTAACAAAGGTAAGTATTGCAAGATTCTTCATGTGGTGATGAAATTCCTCCTTGTTTATTTCCACTATTTGCTTTTATATTGAGTCTCTAAGAAGGAAACACCACTGCATACTTAGATGAAAGCCTTTAAAGAAAAAAAAAGCACTTTATTGTTTCCAATGATCAATTTCCATTTCACTTCCATATCATTAATTTTACAGACAGAAAATATAAGTCCTATTTTTTTCTTTGCTTTATCTCATCCCGTTTAAGTTATGTGACCAACCATCCTAAAATCCTTACCTTTCTCTACTAGACTGACAGTTTCATACTGAAGTCCAACAATAGGCAATGAACAAAAACCTCAGTGTTGCCAGGTATTTACAATAGTGTCATTTAAGCTTCTCCAGGTACAAAGTAAAAAGCATCAGAGCATATTCCAGACCTAACTCCGCATGCTCAGATACTTCTGCAAGGTTCCACTCTACAGATCAGTGCTCTCTGGCTCTCACACTGAAGCTCACGTTTTCTCTCCTTGTGGAATTAAAAGGTTCTGAATCTTCTGTGCAAGATTATTTTGAAATATCACATTTCTATAATTATCAAGAATATATTCCTTTTCTTCATTTTCTGTATGTTTTATTCTTTTGCATTCATTTGATGTGACTATGCATCATGCTTTTTAGATATATCCTAATAGTTTTGTATATTTTTGTAACTTCTGATTGGGAGTTAATGTCAATGTTCATAACAAGAATTCAAATAAATGTATATTTGGGGTATTTTCATTCATTTCTATTAAACATGCTTAGTAATGGAATTGCAAGAATTGTATATATTCAACCTTAACAAGATTTCCATTTCCAAATTAATTATATTAGTTTAAACTCCTATCACTAGTGTATATAATAATATTCTAAAGTGGTTTATGAGTGTTCTACTGCTTCACCATCTTATTAATACTATCTCATAGTGTTTTTAATTTACAGTTTTAAAATGTGTAATCACATGGTGTGCCTTTTTAATTGTTAATTGGAAATTAGTATACATTTAAAGTAGCTGTTCAAACTTATTGATCTCTTAAAATTATATTTTATTATTGATTTATAAAAATGCTTCCTATATTTTGAAATTAAATCTATGCATTTTCTAATCACCATCCTATGCTTCATCACCCTCTTTGACTGATTTACAAACACAGATTATTAATAATTAGAAGGAAAATTATCAAGAGCTTTCTTTATTTTTAGATATTATGTTCTATTAAAATATTCTGAATTATCATATATCTTTATGTTTTACTCTCTTTATCACTAGAATTTTGCTGTTTTTAACTACAGTCTTACTGAACTTTGTGTTTGTCTGCATGTGAGCATGAGTTCTCATGCATGTTTGCATGTACAGACTCTACACCTAGGTTAATCATATTCATAGCTAATCAGCTTTATACCTTTGCTTCTAGTCTGCTCTTTAGGAAATTCAAACATGTATAATTTTCAATAATGTTTTATTTTTTACTTATATTTTAGCTGCTTTACTTGTTATTCTAACAAAAGCATGAAAGAGGTATTCCCATAGAGAAGAAATTATTTGACTACTGGCTTGAATGCAATTTCTACATGACAGGAAATAGTATATTGGTATGAACAACATTTAACTGTGTCACTAGGAAGTTGAAACTGCTTATCCAAAGAGTGGAATGAAAGTTGGGACAAGGATATAAAGATCAAGGCCTGCTATCAAATACCCTCTTCCTCTAGTTAGGCCAAAAATTTCAGATATTCTACAGCCTCTTAAAACAATTCCACCAACTGGGGACTAAGCCCATGATGTTAATGGGAATATTTCATACCCAAACTATGATATGAAATCACCAATTTTCTTTAGACTATTGTTATTTTTTGATGATTTGTTTAGGTGATAAACTTCCATCCATCATCTGCTTACTATCTCTGGATAGTTTAATCATGTTTCAAAAAAATAACACAATGTAAATTCTTATTTCAAAATTATCTTTAGTTCATGCATATATCATTGTCTTTGCTTTATAGCATTTTTAATTTAGTAAAAGAGATGTTTTTCTCTATTGTATAGATAATATGGATTTTGTGAATAATTATCTTTTCAATGTTTTCTAACAAAGTGCAGAAAATGGCCATATCCATCCCTTCCTTCCCATCTGCTGATAAGATTAATGTCCTGATTAGCACTTTCTGAGTTGGTTGGGGGTAAAAATGACTGCATTTGGCTCATCTCATTTGCTGACATCTTCATTAACCTCTCCGATAAGGAAACCATTTCACAATACAAATTTCTCAAGGCTAGAGATTTTATCTCCCATTCACCTAACAGTATTTCTCCAAGTATGATGCAGGCAGGTTCAGCTGTAGCAATTGTACTGAGATGCTCTGTCCTTTTGTCTTTCTTGTTTAAAAGATGACAAAGGAAACCAATTATTTCATGGGAACTAGACAATCAGAATTTTCAATAGAAATTTACACCTTTTCAGATTAGAAAGAAGAGGTGAGAATAGAACAGAATTCTCAGGATACAAAGAGGGAAAGCAACTGGCTGAAAATCTGGAAAGAGCAGGGTGTCAACCTGTTTTGAATTTTATCAACCAGAAGAAAGAGTAGAGTTTCTAAGCTTGCTCCTTAGGTACTCACCGCTTTCTCACTCTTTTTGTTTTTTTCATCTTGATTCTGATCCAGCAAATAAAAATTAATATTTCTGTCTCTTATATAAAGTAAAGAAAATAATTTATTAATCGACTGATTTTGAATTTTAGGAAATGTAAAATATCTCATCAGATCTCATCAGCTTTAAAATAATTTCTGAGGACTTTTTAAAATAGCCGTTTCTCGATGCTGTTTGCTATTTGTTCTCAGCATAATTTATTACATTAGTTAGATAATGAAAGTTTTCATAAGTTTTCCAAAAAAATTCAGTGGCAATATGCGAAGTATAAGAAAATATTTAGCCCTGACTTTGGGTGTCAAATGTCCTGTGATAACTATTCAGGAATGGCTGGTTTAAGCCTGTACATATATTATTGTTACATGTTGAAAAAATATAGTTTCCACTGATATAGATTTCAATAATTATTATATAATAAATAGAATAAAATAATCAGAAAATAATGATTATTTAGGATTTATCACTTTTATTTTAAGACCATTTAAGTTATTCTTATTTATTTTTATGTGAACCTGTATGTGTTCACAGATGTGTGTGCATGTTTGTCAACTCCAGACATCAGTATCAGATGCTGTACTTACTTGCTCTTCTAGTCTCTCGAGTGTAGTTTGATTCATTGGAGGCAGAATCTATCACTGAACCTGGAGCTTACCAGTCAAAGTAAGGCTCTGAGATGCCTGTCTCCGCCTTTCTGCTCAGATCACAGGCGTGTGCCACCTGGTGCTGCTTTCATAAGTGTGCCAAGGGTGCAGACTCAGGTCTCTACGCTCTCACAGCAAAGGATTTGCTGACAGAACCACCTGACAAGGCGGTTAATTTAACTCTTAGAAGTGACTGTGTTTAACTCATTCATTGTGAAACTGTTTAACATGTAATACAGTTTTGGGAAAGTCATTGGAGCAGGCTCAGCCATGCTATTGTTTCTTAACTGTGGATCAGTGGGTCTGTCAGACACATGGTGACATGAGCAAATCCAATGTTTCCATTAACATTCTTGTTGGGATTACCATCTCAATTAAATTCAGAATTTCCTAAACTTTCATATGCATTACAGCCAACTAGAGTTTAGAAAAACTAGTTCTTGAATGTTGCACTCACAGCAACTGTTTCAGTAGCTATCTTCTGTAGAACAAGGCCTATATGCCATTGTAAGCCCATGCAAGTGTTATATTGAATCCCTATTAACTGCGTAGTGCTCAGATTTATTCTGCTACCCATGTGACCACTAATTAAAAGTCACTCTGTGCTTAATGGTAAATAAAACATTTACTTATGAATATACATGAACCATGATTTCCTTGTGTCTTTGATATCTGATCCTAGTTATCCTTAAGAAAATTCACTGATCAACATATTTGCTCTGTCTTTTGCTTAAAACAACAACAATGCACAAAAAAATCACAACAAAACCAAAGACCAAAAAACTTGAATATTTTTAACCAAGTATAACAATCAAAATTATAGACCTTCCATCCAAGTACTAACCAGACCTGGCAAAGTTTAATTTCTGAGATGAGAGAGGCATGGGCACATTCAGGGTGTAACTCTAATCAAGTAGATGAAAGACCTGTATGGCAAGTCTTGAAGCAGTGGGGAAAAGCTTGGTCCTGCCTCAACTAATGTGCCAGGCTTTGTGGATTTCCCATGGGAGGCCTTACTCTTTGGGAGGAGTGGATGGGGTTAGGTTTGTGGGGAGGTGAAGGGGGACCAAAAGGAGGGGTTGGGAGGTTTAGTTATATTTTGTTTGTGTTTTAACAAATAAAGCTTGCCTGAAGATCAAAGTGAAGAGCTAAGTCATTAGAAGCCAGGACATTGTGGCTCACATCTTTAATCCCAGCACTAGGGAGGTGGCGATAGGAGAAGGGATATGGCTTGGTGGAGACAGGAATAATAAGATGGGAGGAAACAGAAACTCATTGTAGTCTGAAGATGCAGTGTGAAGATGCAGGCTGAGCACACAGTCTATGAAGAGGATCATCCTTTCTATCTGAGGATTTATAGAGGTAAATGGTCTCTCTAGTGGCTGGCTATGCTGCATCTATGATCTCTCGGCTTTCACAGCCCTAATATTTGATTCCAAGTATTTTAATATAATGAGCAGTCAGAATTCATGCTACTAGAGGGAGAACTGTGGTTGGTATGTAAAATAAATAAAAATTAAAAAAAGAAAAATTCTGGAGGTATCACCATCTCTGATTTCAAACTCTACTACAGAGGTATAGTAATAAAAAATGTGTGGTGTTGGCAAACAACTGGCAGGTTAATCAATAGAATCACATCGAAGACCCAGAAATAAATTCACATACCTACAGATATCAAATTTTTGACAAATCAGCCAAAACTATGCAATGGACAAAAAGACAGTATCTTCAACAAATGGTATTGGTCAAACTAGAGGTGGGCATGTAGAGAAATGAAAATAGATCCATATCTATAACCCTGCACAAAACAAGTCCAGGTACGTCAAGAACTCATCATAAACCCAAATACACTGAACTTGATAGAAGAGAAATCAGTGAACAGCCTTGAAAGCATTGACAGGAGACAACTTTTTGAATAGAAAATCAATAGCACAGAAACTAAGATCAACAATTAATAAAATGGACTTCGTGAAACTGTAAAGCTTCTATAAGGCAAAGGACATTAAAATCAGATAAAGCAGTAGCCTATAAAATGGGAAAAGACCAACACTCTATCTGACAGAGTCCTGATTTTCAAAGTATATAAAAAAATCAAGAAAACAGACATCAAAAACTAAATAGTACAATTAAAAAAAAACGGCATTCAGATCTGAGCAAAGAATTCTCAACAGAGAAATCTCAAATGCTAAGAAGCACTTAAAGAAATAGTCAACATCCTTAACCTTTAGGGAAATGCAAATCCAAAGAACACTAAGATTCTTCTTTCACCTGTCAGAATGGCTATGATCAAAAAACACAAGTGGAAGCTCATGCTAGAGAAAAATGTGGAACAAGGGGAACACTCCTCCATGGCTGGTGAGAGTGCAAACTGGTACAGCCATTTTGGAAACAATATGGTGATTTCTTCAAAACTTGGGAATTGATCTATCTGAAGACACAATATACTTCTCTTGGACATAAACCAAAAGAATGCTCAATCATACCACAAGCTGCAGAGGAAGCAAGATGTGACTGCCCCACTGAAAATGGTACCAAGTCACGTGGCTAACTCAGACAAGAATTACGGGCTAATGTATAAGAATTAGTAAACAAGAAGCCTGAGCTAATTGGCCAACCAGTTTATAACTAATGTATACCTGTGCATGTCTTTGGGGCTGAATGGTTGTAGGACCAGGTGGGACAGAAAACCTCAGTCAACAGCACTCAAGCATTTTTATGTAAAGCATGAAAAATACAAAGGAAATATGAAAATTAGAAAATTGAAAGAATATTAAAAAGGAGGAAAGCTATTTTTGGGGGAGCAGGGTTCAAGACACGGTTTCTTTGATGTCTATCCTGAAACTAGCTCTTGTAGACCAGGCTGGCCTTAACTCACAGAGATCTGACTGCTTCTGACTCCTGAGTGCTGGGATTAAAGGCGTGTGCCACCACCACTCATCTGAAGAAGGCTATTACAAGCACCAGAAAAATAATACTTTGTGTTCAGTAAATAAAAGACCTAGAGTTTGAGATTTCTATCCTTGGGACCATGAGAGAAAAGCAAAAAGAATAAACATAGACTCAAGTATCATTTTTTTTCCTGAAATTTATGGATCTATAATGACTTACTGATTCTGTCTGTGTGAAATTAGTAGGCATTTCAGAAACACTTAAGAAATGGGCCTTAGCCATTCTGACAGGTTTAAGATGGTATCTCAAAGTTGTTTTAATTTGCATTTCCCTGATCACCAAGGAGGATGAGCATGACCTTAAGTGTCTTTTGGCCATTTGAATTTCTTCTGTTGAGAATTCTTTGTTCAGTCCAGTGCCCCATTTTTTAATTGGGTTAATTAGCATTTTAAAGTCTAGTTTCTTGAGTTCTTTATATATTTTGGAGTTCAGACCTTTGTCTGTTGCGGGGTTGGTGAAGATCTTCTCCCAGTCAGTAGGTTGCCTTTTTGTCTTGGTGACAGTGTCCTTTGCTTTACAGAAGCTTCTCAGTTTCAGGAGGTCTCATTTATTCAATGTTGTCTTTAATGTCTGCATGGGATGAAACCGGAGTTTCTGAACGTGGCAGACAATGAAGGCTGATGAGAAGCCAAGGACAATGGCACTAGGTTTCAATCCTAATACATGAACTGGCTTTGTGGGAGCCTAGCCTGTTTGGATGCTCACCTTCCCGGTCCTGGATAGAAGTGGGAGGACCTTGAACTTCCCACAGGGCAAGGAATCTGGACTGCTCCTCATTCTCCAGAGGGAAGGGGAATGGAGTAAGGGGGAGGGGGAGAGGGGGAGTGAAGTAGGGGAGGGGGAGATGTGTGTGAGGAGGGGGAGGGAAATGGGAAATTTTTTTTTCAACAACAAAAAATAAAATAAAATAAAATAAATGGGCCTTAGAGGTGAAGTGAGCTATTGACTCACCATATTCATTTTCATCTTTCGCAGTGAGATGATGAGGATTAGCCTATGCTTTTTGTAACAGAGAAAGCTAAACACTAAAGAAAATCCACATAGGTTCTGAAGAATTCAATTCTACTCGCAACTAACAATAAATATTACAAGAATGTTACTTTTAAGTCACATGTCAGTATAATAGTATATATGTGTAAATTTTTAATATTTACAAATGACTAAAGGTCACACAAAACGTTTGTCATCTTTTGATACCCTGTCCCAGCCAAGAGTGTAGTCCAACCATTCTGTATTTTTGGACATATGAACTGCCCTTGGTCATCAGTAGAGTAATTTGGGGTACATAATTTCCTACAAAAAATTACTGCCACAGTTAGGTGTTGCTATCTACATACATATTTGATATAATATCATATTTGACCCAATTTATTCCCTCTGTGGAATGGTGTGATATGTAAAGAAACATCTGCTTATTGCATTTATTTACACTATTGTATTTTGAAACTAAAGACATGGTATGTTTATTTACTATGTCATGGAAGGCAGTATTTTCTTTTAGACAGCAGAAAAAAGATAAGATGGGAAATATCTTTGATAAAAAAAAGAACACAGTAATATAGATGAGCATTTGAATAAGCAACATCAAATTTCTCTCAAACTACACTTTTGCTATCTTATATTTTGTACCTTTGTTTTGACTGTAGTGTATATGATATATGAAAAATTTCATGCAAATATAGCTGTACTCTAATACATTTTATGAGAAATTTTAAATCTTTAATTTGAGATGATAAGCATTGTGATATAGTGTATAACTTTAAAATGGTTTTGAAGGTGACAAGGAGAAACCAAATAGCAGAATAGGATCAACTTTAGGTTGTTAGGTAACTAGAGTAATGACTGAGGGGTACCTGATGCCATGATGATGGCTTTACTGGTGTCCTCTCTAAGTATGCGTCATCTCTTTCTTATTTTTTATCACAAAAGAAGTCTTCATGTTGTGTCTCATACAGCAATTACAATATTATACTCTTAATGGAAAATAATAATTTTAAAAGTAATAGTTTTGAAGAAATTATTTCAAAAGCATCTGTATAAACTTAAGTAACATGTACTTATTATTAGACCAAAGTTTTTGTGTCATTTGTCTACACTCTGTCAGTCATTTATTAGCTATTATCTATCTATCTATCTATCTATCTATCTATCTATCTATCACCTATCTACTATCTATCATCTATTGTCTGTCTAGTGATTTATGTGGTCTATCACTCTCTCTTATTACTTATATTTTATGTTACTATATAATGTATATATGACAACTTTATTATATCTATTTTGCATGCAATCTCTTAATTAGAAATGTTTGAGGAGTATGAAAAATATTAATTATGTAAAGCCTTGATTGGACTAGAAACTTTTTTGTTTAATCCCTTATTCATGAATAACTTTCTCAATCCTATTTTTTTTTTTAATTAGCTTTCAAGGTATCTTCATTGATTCCTTAGGACAATTGTGAAAGACTTTGTTTTAGGCTTTTCTTCCTAACCTGGATGAAATGCTTATTGAGAAACAAAGAGCAGAAAGTAATTCTGTTAATAGTGAGAAACAGTGAAGTACTTGCCTCATAATATATGGACTTGAGTTCTAATCCCTAAAACCTATATAACAAGTCAGACATGATGATGTGTGCTTATATTCTCAGAAGGGAAAAGAGGAGGAAGTAGAAAAGAGAGATATATTTAGAGATCAATGGCCAGCCAGTCTGGGCTCCTGGGGAATGTTTAGGCCAGTGAGAGTTCTTTTTTTTCAGAAAACAAAGTGGATAGCTCCTGAGAAGTATATTCAAGGTTAATCACTGGCTTCTGAGTGCACCTGTACAGAACATTATATAGTTGAATACACACACGTACAAAAAAAAAAAAAAAAAGAAGAAGAAGAAGAAGAAGAAAAACCCACAATTTAGAAAAGAATGCTAAGCATCCTCCAGGAGCTCTAAGAATCAATGGAGTTTCAAAGGAAATACATATTGCATATCTTGAATTTTATTAAAAATATAAATAAGAGAAATCAAAGATGTAAACGTAGGATGTTCCCAACAAATCAGGATATATGTATTTTTATAATCAGTGTTCACTGGAAATGTGGGCTAGAAATGTTACAAGAGCTTTACTAGTAAATTCTTATTTGACTTTGGAATTTCTATATTTCAACAATAATCATATATTGTTTTATAACTGAGAGAAATTGTACAAGTTATATAAAAAGCTAACAAAAGACTTTCCTTTTTCATTAGTTGGTTTAAATTTTCTGAGACATAATAGTTTAATTTGTCATTATGAAAAAAGTCAGATTTTCTGAAATTTAAGTGGATTTTCTAGGTCAAGGGTTCAATGATGGTAATGAGAGCCCCGTGCTAGTCATTCTCACATTGATATTGGTCTCATCTCTGACAGGTGCAAATGTTTATAGACCTCACTTTCAACCTTCTGGTTCTTTGGGCAAGTGTCAGACAAATGTGAAAACCTGTTGAAATGTTTGAGGACAAATTATAACACTGCAATAAAATGAAGAACACAGAGGAACATCAATGTGAAATCACTAAATACATAATTCATTATATAAGGTAAGAATAACAAATGAGTCTCATTTATAATTTAAACCTTTTAAAACAGAGGTCAAATCCCCACCGTTTTGTGCCAAATATGATTGGATCTTATTTAATCAGTTCTAAGCATGGGAACTCCTCATCTTAGCAATACAACCAGTTCATAAACCCTTGCCAGCAGTGCTGACGTATGGATGAGAAAAGTGGTCAAAACCAAAACCAAACCAACAACAACACAAAGAAAACACCTAATAATTTAGACAGATTTTAAGAAACAATGTTACATGATATCACAGATTTTTCATCTGATGTTTAAAAAATAGTGCATGAAGAAAGCAAAGAGTTAGAAAAACTATCCTTAGGAAATGTGCAGGAACTGGTAATATCATGTTGTGTGCTTCTTCGGTAGAAAGACTATGGAGACACAGAGATGAGGGAAAGCAATGCTTGTTGCCTAGAGTCAATCTACTGTAAGGAGGATGAAAAAGTCATTAAAAAAATCTGCTGCACTCTAAAGGAATGTGTAAATGAATATTAATATAAAAAATAAATAAACTACTAAGGAAAGTTAATAATGATAAGTATCAATAAACATAAATAAACAAATAGATGGACATACACACACACACAAACAAGTTTCATGTTCAAGATTATTTTACTAATAAATATAAGTGAGTAAAGGCAGTATGCTTATCAAGTCAATACTGATGAAACCCATGAATTCATTATTTACATTGATGCAATCAAGTTCTCTAGAAACATATAAATTACTACTTTATAATTTTATAAAATTTGAGAACGCATCATAGATTTAGTTATTTATTGAACAAACCAGTTAGTTTTTAATTTTTGAAATAATAACAATTACATCCATTCCGTTTCCCTTTACTCTCTGAAGTCTCTCTCACATACCTCTACTTGTTCTCTTCCAAATTCATGGCTTCTCTGTGCAATAGAGACTGGCTACCTTAAGCACTTGTTCAGTGACTGTTGTATTAAACACTTTGGTGACTTTAAGGATCAAATCAGTGATGGATATAAGCATCTGCTCTCACAAAGCGTATCTGTGCATATGAATTTGGAAGTTTTAGACAGGAACCAAGGTTACAGCAGCAACCAAACTGACATTTTTGTAGCTAGAGATCTGAAATAAAGTATCAGATATTTTAAATGGGTGGCAAAGCAGAAATGGAGCTCAAAAATCATAGACATGGACTTTCTCCCACTATCTTCTTCATCGTGTTCCTCTTTCTTTTCCAGCCAAATACTTTATGAAAAACTCTTTTTCTTATTTTCCTCTGGAATTCTAGAAAACTTGTCAGCACTGACCAGCATAATCAAAACCCATGGTACCAATATTCCACTTCCTTTCTCCTATTACAGTTCTCAAAGATGATTGTTAAGAAATAGCATGTGAGCTGGCTGGTGGTGGTACACACCTTTAATCTTGGCACTTGGGAGGCAGAGACAGGTGGATCTGTGTGAATTTAAGTCCAGGCTGGTTTATAGAGAGAGTTCCAGGACAGGCTCCAAAACTACACAGAGAGAAACCCTGACTCCAAAAAAAAAAAAAAAAAAAAAAAAAAAGCAACCCGAGAAAGGAAGGAAGGAGGGAAGAAGGAAAGAAAGAAAGAAAGGAAAGAAGGAAAGAAAGAGAAAGGGCTTATATTTAAAATATATGTCATTGCCAATCCACTTAATGTAACTAGATTGTAGCTGAACATATTTCTTATTTATTAAAGATTGTTCTGTGGCAGGAAGAATGAGTCATGTGTGACCTTTGCTGTGTTTAGCCTGGACTATCCACAGTCTTGGTATTCAGGGGATCTTAATTAGATCAAAGAAAGTAAAATTTTCTGAGAAACACCTTTATTTTATGGAAAATAGTCAGTTTTCTAGTTCTTCAAATATAGTTTGTGAATGAATATGAGTATCACCAAAAACTAGTAGAAGTAAAAGGTTTCAAAAGGCACAATGACCAACAACTAATTCAAAATCAAACATACAATGGATCCAAGGATTTCCTGGCACTTTCATTAGACAACATTGATACAGCCTTGGTTCTGAATTTGCAACATGAACACTTGGCAATGCACACACCGTAACACCATATGCTGCTTGAAACTTGGAGAGCTCAACAATTACATGTATGACTTCATATGTATTAGTGTACATACAAAGTTAATTCTTCATATATATGAATATAATATATTTGTGTATATATAATAATAATAATATAATATTAGTTGTGAATGAAGAACAGTTGACTATTTTCCTAAAAAGACATTCCTCGGGATCTAAGTATCAGTCTTTGGATTGAATTCAGATGGGATATTTGATTTGAAAACTACTGTTTGAGTTATTTTCTCAAGTTTATAAAAATTTGTTGAATGGGTTTTGGCTTGAGAGTAAGACTGAATTTCCAGCAATTTCTGAAATGGTCCATTTTGAACTGCAATATTTATGTGAAGTGTTCACAGCATTAGTGATTCTAAAAGCAAAATATTGAATCACTCTGGGAAACACTGAAGGTATTCTATACCCTAGAGTATTCATATTCAGCCATGACTTAATTCCTTACATAAAATCAAGTAAGCATATTCTCATTAGTATGAAAATTTATTGCATTTTTTGCTAAATGTTAAAGTTATGTAAAGCAAGGACTATCTTAAAGCAAAATTATTTTTAATCTCAATGTCCTGATTTTTATTTTTTCTTCTTTAAAAATCTTTTATATTTTGAGATTATAATTACAACAGTTTTTCTTTCCCTTCACTCCCTATAAGTACTCCAATATATTGTCCCTTGCTCTCTTTCAAATTTGTGACCTCCTGTTTCATTAATTGCTGCTACATACACATCTATTTATACATACATACATACATGCATACACAAACACATAAATTCCTTAATATAGAAATACAACCTGCTCAATCTGTATTAGATTATTTGAACACACACACACACACACACACACACACACATGTATATGGGTACCTTGAGGAAATACTAAACCAAAGACAGATCGCAGCTCAGCAGGGCAAACCCCAAGTCGTGTATCTCAAAGTCCTTTGTCAAAAGCTTGGATAGTTCCTTTTCTAGCTATGGTGAATGAGATAGACTTCTCTCTCAGGTTAGTGTCATTTCCTGTAGACAACTCTTCGGGAAAGATATCGCAAGGCTCTGGCATCTCCAATATCTTGAGGTCGACAACAGAACCCAGATTTCACTTTCATTATGTCACACAATGGCCTCCCTGGGCTTCTACGCAGGGAACCAGCTGTCACAAGACTGGCCTCAGAAACTTTCAACAATGGAAAATGAAGATTCCACGGCCCTTTAATTCTTATACCCTTTATTTATGACTGTTATGTCAGAACCAAGTGATTCATGCTGCTAAGTTCTGCTGTCTGCTTTGAATGGAATCTGCCCCCCCCCCCGCCTCCTTGAGTTATATTTACATAAATTATCATTTGTTGCTGGGGCAGAACATTCCTTTTCCTTTTTTCACAAATTACAGGGGAAGGTTGGTGTGGGGTCTCCCCTTAATACCACCACTTCATTTATTCCATTTGGAATATGGTCCTTCTCTCAACCTCACACCTATTTGAGCATGTCTTACCTCTTAAGTTTCCATATGTTCTATGTATCCTCCAACCATATACACTTATATTTATTTAGCCCTGCTTTATTTCACTGTAGACCTACATGGGTGTCATCACTAAAAGAAACAGAACCAGCAATAGGTTGTCATGAAATCTCCTCTGAGAACAAAATTAGTTCCAAACTCTTTACTTTAGTCTCAGACAGATTCTTTTTTAACTTCTTATTCATTCTTTTCCATACAACACATCCAGACCACAGCTTCTCCTCCATCTGCTCCTCCAATGCCCTCCCCCCATTTTCTCTCTCCCCTAGATACACTACTTCTATGTTTATATTCAGAAAAAAAACAGGCTTCCTAGGTATATCACCAAACATGACATAACAAGATGCAATAAAGCTGGGCTGAAACCTTTATATCAAGGATGAACAAGTTAGCCAAGTAAGAAAAAAAAAAGGTTCCAAGTGTAGGCAAAGGAATCAGAGACACCCCAACTTCCACTGTAGGAGTCCCACAATCACCCCAATTAAACAACTACAGCCTGTATGCAAAGGACAGACCCATGCAGGCGTGGTGATTACAACACCATATCAGTCTCTCTGAGCCACTATGAGCCCTACTTAGTTGAATCTGTGGGCTGTGTTTACCTCGGGTCCTTGACCAGAGTGGCTCCTATAAGCCTTTGTCTTCCTCCCAGATCTCAGAGCTCTGCCTAATTTTGGGTGTGGGTAACTGTTTCTGCTCCATCAGCTGCCGGAGGAAGCTTCTCTGAGGGTGATGTCTTAGACAGATTCTTAAGACAAGAACAAAAATGTATCCATATCCTATGACAAATTTTATGAGAATTTTCTCTAGTCAAATTACTAATATTCTTCCTTCTGAAACCTCTTGATCCAGGTCTCCATTGCCCTCAGCACCACTGTCTTCCAAGATTCTACTAAGGTGCCACATTTGAAAATGCAACCACTTTCTTGGCCCAAAGTTCCAAAATCTGCCACATTCCTCCAAAATACAGCATGGTCAGAGCATGGTCAGACCTGTCAGCCATTGCCTACTCCCTGGCACCAACTTCTGTCTTAGTTACTTTATAACTGCCATAAAAATACCTGTGATCAAGGCAATTTGTGATAGAAAGCAATTAATCTTGAAGCTCAGTGTTTCAGAGAGTGATCCTGATGTAGGCAGGAAAGCATGCGGATGCAGCAGTAGCTGAGAGCTTACATCTGATCCACAAGGAGTCAGACAGAGATTAAGTGTTGGGCCTGTGCAGGAAAACATCAGTTTGCCCAGTGCCCCCCTCCCCCGTGGGATTATAAGGCCACACCCAGTAATCCTTCACAAACAGCCATCAACTGGGAACCCCGTAATGAAATATATGAGCCTATGAATGCCAATCCTATTCAAGCCTAATGAAATAACTTGTAAAAGTGATACCATCTCTTAATACTGAACTTTCTATATTTATGAATATATAGAGCTGGTTTGGGAGTTTGGCAATGGCTCTGTGCTTCTCTAAATCCAAGCATGTTGCTAAAAGGAACATTCAGAGTTTCTATCTCATATCAGGAGTCATCTGGTATGGAACAGAAGGAAGACTCTAGGAAAATATTCTTTCTCCATCTCTGTTTTGTCTATATTGTATTCTTCATTGAATGTATGTTTATATGAATGATGTTTAAGTTTTCCACTATGAACAATAGATTTTCCTTCAGATACTTTTCCTGCAGTAATCTTTGAAGTTTCCAGGAAGAAGATGGGGCCCAATAGCAACAACTCCACGTAGTTGAGATAACATCGTGATGCTGACAGCGTTACTATAAGACCATCTTTTTTTGGGGAGGGGTCCAAGCTGCAGAAATGGTGCAACTTCTCTTGATGTTCTAGCCAGAATGCCAAATAAGTACTTTGAAACAACAACAAACCTATCGACTGCTGGGAAATTGTTTGCAACTATACTAGGCAGTAACTTTGAAACTTAACCATCACTTTACTTTTACAGGATCCCATTAAGAGAACATCATCCTAATGATGGCGGGAAGCAATTCTAGAAGACAACGCCTCTATCCCAAAAATGTTTGTGCTTAGGGTTGGGAACACTGATTATGGGTTGTTGATTATTACTTGTACAAGATAGAGGGTTGGGGTGAAAACTATGTTTGTTCAAAGAAAAGGAATAATAATAGTGGGTAATAGAGTGAATACCTGTGAGTTATTATTCATGGATAATGTATTAGTATAGTTTTGTATATAGATACAAGTTCAAATTATATTTGTCATTTTTGTTTACATTATTTTTACACCTATGCAAAGTTATTCTGTCAGCTTGTATACATGCATGTTTCTACCTCTGTTTAGGACATTTTGTATATTGATACAACTTTTAGGATCTATTTTCATAATGCATTATATAATACTACTACCTCTGATCAAGATACTTAGTCATTGTTTACATTTCGAGGTCATTGTCCTGATTTGTTGCACGTTTGTTTAAAGATTATTTAATATTCTGACATAATGTTTTAGCCTTTAAGTTATACAGGTATTAATTATTATAGGTCAATAGTTGTTCATGCTTGTTGTACATACAGTCAGATCAATTAGGTTCTTTAGATATATAGAGATTGTATTCTGTCTAGATACATAATCTTCAACCAATTCAAAGATCTACACAACATAGCATTTAAATAACTTAGGGTTGTGTTGATATGAGATGTGATTGCTCCTGACAGCACCAATCTATTCCCAAGAGAATATTGAGCACTGAAGACATTCCACTTGGAGGTTGTTTTCTTCTTGGCAAAACTGGCTGTTGGGCAAGGAACTGCCCATGCCTCAACTACTGACAAGGTACATGGTATCCAGAAATGGATAAGCAGGACTGTCAAATCTTGCCAAGACTGGGTAAGATGGTTCTTAAAATTTTTCTGCCTCTGAAAATGGTCTGTCACTTACACTAGGCCATAGCCAAAGTGGCTTCAACGTTGCAAAATGAGACTTTGGGTGATTGCTCAGGTTGCTAATTGTCTTCGTCATATATTGTTCACTTTGGAAGCTGCTTGATTGTACTTCCTGGCTGCTCAAGTAATATTATCTCCCATCTCAGGCCTTCCATGGGGTTGAAGATTAGATACTTGTACTTACTGTACTCTTATGATCTAACCAAGCCATTTCCTTTATAAGATTTAGACTCCATAGGATAGAATGATATTTAATATATTTAGCATATATTCCTTGCTTAATACTGTTTATGCTGGTTGTAATTCTAATTATATTTGATATCTGTTCCTAGTGTATATAGTTTTGTATTGGGTTTGTAACTCTCTTATTTAAACAAAAGGGAGAAGAGCAGAGGGAGCACATTCTTCTCCTTCAGCCAATAGCCTTTAGGATACCAGCCCATTTGGGCGTGGTCTCTTATACTTAACAGCAGCTATAAACATGTGCCTGCTCTCTTGCTTCCAGCTCTTGCTTCTGACTGCTAGACTCTGTTCCTGTGCATGCCTTTGTTATCTAAAATGGTGCTCTGTAAGTTTTCCCCTTAAATAAATAACCCTTTTCTTATTCATAATTCTGAGCTAGTGTGGGATTATTTTTGTGACTTCCGTCATCACCATAGGAGCATGCTGTCTGTCTTTTTCATAGGCTCATGGCCAACTGTCTTTCTGATGTTGCACAGATCCACTTGCTTAAGGATATAGCCACTGTGTCCTTGGTGCTATTGTGTCAATTAGCAATCAAGAAAATGCCCACACAGGCTTGCTCATAAGCAAACCGGATAGATGTAGTTTGTCAATTAAGGTTTGCTCTTTCCAGATGTGCCAAAGAGCCAACCAAGATTAGTCATCACACCTGTAACTTTTTAAAAATTTATTAGTAGAACAAACATATGTCTTTCCCATTACTGAAAAGACAACAAAGACATTCGTTTACCATTGACTCCTGCCTGCTGTTCATTTTCCGTTTACACTCCGTTCTCTTACCACATTTTATTACATAATTCTCTTTTCATTTCAACAGTGATATGTAATATAATTCAGATGATATAGAAATTCTTGGAATTGACCTCATTAACAAAAGTTATTAGAGGATTATTTGAGATATTGTATTTACAACAGTTGTCACTTTTTATTGCTGAGGGTTTTCGGGGGAGGGATTGTTTTTTTTTTTTTTTTTTTCACAGGCAGACATCTGGGTCATTTCCAGAGTTTTGTTATTATAAAAAGCTTCTATTTACAAAAATATAGAAGATTTTGTATGAATATGAATTTTATTATACTGTCATAAAGCCAGTTAGTGTAATTACTGCCTTTTACATTAATTTTTTGAGACATTTTGGAAGAAACTATGAAACTGTATGCAAAATGGATGTACCATTTTACAGTCTCCTTGTGTTTTTCCTGGATATGTTTTTTAAAACAGGCCTATGATTCTGTAAATGTATGTCTAATTGCTCAACACCAGTTGTTGAAAAGTCTGTCTTTGCTCTATTGGCTTATTTTATCTGTCTGATAAATCTCAGCTCTGGTTGTTTATTTTATGAATTCTCTTTTTTCCCTGTGAACCATGTTTCATCCAAATGTAGACCTATTTAACTACTATAACCCTAAGTTATAAATATTGGTGAGTGGGTGTCAAAATTTTACTTGCCTGAAATTCTACCAATAACATATTAAAATGCCCATTTCTCTATATTACAAAAACAAATATTTTTAAATGTTATAGAACCCTAAACTTGCAATGGAATGTGTAATCTTAGCTTTAACTTAACATTTCCTTTGCTATAAGTCATCATTTATATTTATTGCCTCATAAATATTTTTTTGCAGATATTTTAATCCTTAACTGAACTTTTTTAAAAAAAATTTATATATTCACATTGATACCAGTGTTTTAGAAATTTTAATATATATAATGAATTTCAAATTTATCTTTTATGTAATTGGTTAGACATCTTTCTTAGAAATAGTTATATTTTTATAAAGACTAGATTATCATTTCTTATTTCTGCTGTTTTCTAACATAATTATAGAATATTTCTTTAAACAAATCACCTAGACTTTCTCCTAGCTCTATTCCTTCATATATAGTACAGAGATCATAATAAATATATAGATCATAACGTTGTCATGGATATAAATTATGCCATAATAAAATTCTTAACAATAATTCTTAAATAGAAAGAATGCTATTATTGAAATCTGTATAGTTGTATCATAACTGTGAGATGGACAAAAAAGGAAATGCAGAGAAACTCACCAATTAAAGTATAAATGATTGGATTTTTAGGAAGAACTGTTCATATTTGGAAATAGAAGAAATAAAAAACAGCATATTTTTTATTGCACCCTCCAAAAAAGATCTTGGATAAGAGACTAGCAGTATGGTAGGGAGACTTCTATAATAGTTTCCAAAACACCTGCTACCTTTTCTGCTTCCCTCCTTAGTGTGGAAGGACCATTCAGTATGAGGGGTATAAACATTGATAGTTTATGGTATATGGAAAAGGAATCTCTAGATTTAGAGTCCTAATAAAGAATGATGCTTAAAAGAAATTCACACTGTCTCAGAATTAAGTATAATAGAGGGTTAGTTATTTAGGGGAAGACTCACAGATCACAATCCTCTGCTGGAATGGGAACAGCAACCAAATCCTGCAGCTGGAAAACAGGCCAGATGCTTTACATCGGCATATATAGTATAAGCAGCCATGCCCAAGGATACTGGCAGTAGGAATTTCTACAGGATCCTAAGGCACTTGACTGTGTTGAATCAAATGAGACATTAGATAATTTTGTAATAACTGGCAAGTTGTAATCTGGGATACTTGCTGACGGACGCCTGAAGACCACACTTCACTCTCTTGCTGGTATGAAGAAGAAGTCGCTTTGAATTTTGTAATGGCAAACAGACATGTTGTCCCAAATTTGTGTGAGTTGGAATGTGATCCCTGATTTTCCAATGACTGTAGCTATCATTATTACTACCACAACTATTAGTCTCAGAGCCCAGGCCTTAGATTCAACCTGTATCCCTGAGCTCCAAAGAGGTGAGAGAGAAAATAGGAATTGACTATGTCAGAAAATTTGACATAAAGTATCAAACAGTGGCACAGAATGAAGTCATGTACCATGAGCCCAAACATATAGATATCAAGATTCTGTACAGAAATCTCTGCCATGTATTAAGACGTAAAACCACGAATGTTGGCCTGTGTGAAGTTTGTTAAAGGAATACATGGTAGGCACATCCTTTTCTTTACTTTCAATTAGCATTGCTTGCTTCATTGCTAGCTCTGTGAAGAGCTGTTTCATCTCCCCAAAAAGTCAAACATTGCACAAGGTGAAAAAAATCACATACGATAAATCAGGGAAACTTCCCATGTTTTTGCAATAGAAATGCAATTATTCAGGTTCTTTACACTAACTTTTCTTACATAAGAACCTATCTTCAAAACAATATTCTAGTGGCCTTCTTTACTCGCTACTAAAATGAAGAAAGTACTGTACAATGACTTAAAATGACTAAATTGTGTTTTATAGAAGTTAAAAATAGGTGGGCTGTATTAACTAAAGAACAAATGGAAATCTTCTCTAATAGATCATCTCTCTCTTACCAGGTAATTTACATAGACTTGTAAATTTACATAGACTACATAAATGTAAAGGAATGGGGAATGAACAAACTGTAGCACTGTGAAATTTCACGAGGAGATAGAAATACATGTGCAAAACAAAATGTGAATACACAATTTGTGTAAGGATTTGTGTTTTGGTATTATGAAGTAGAGTTAAGATTATAAAAACAAGATAATAAAAATATAACAACCTTACAATTAGCAAAAGCTATGGCTACAAGTTTGAAGAGCAGAAAGAGGCATATGGGAGGGTTCAAAGGGAGGAAAGGGAAAGAACAAATGCTGTGTCTAACTATAGTGTCAAAAATAATAAAATAAAATGGATAGCTATATCAAACACCATTTGATGTTGATCTCTGGCTGCCAAGTACAACCACCCATACAGATGAAAGCACACATACACAGGCATTCATACACTTGTGAACAAGTGTGCACATGTACACACACACACACACAGGAATAGTATTCTGAAAGCTTATCACCTCAGCATAGTTTATTGACACCAATTTTGGATATGCTTGAATTCTTATTAATTTATAATTACATCTTAAACTTGTGAAAGGTAAAAATAAAATAGGTCCAAAACTGAAGGCGTAGGTCACGAACAAGGCCACACCAGTTTGGAGTTATGATTAATAGGGTGTTATTTATTTAAAAGGGAAAACTTACAGATCACCGTCCCAGACAACAGCCATCTGCACAACCAGGAAGGGAGTCTAGTCTCCGGTGGAGCAGGAAGTGAACAGAGCAAGCAGAGGAAATAGCCGCTTTTTTAAAGGGAGAGACAGACCACACCCCAATGGGCTGGTATCACAGCAGCTATTGGTTGGAGGGGCAGAAGGACCTCCCGCAACACCTCCCCCTTTTGTTTAAGTAAGAGAGTTCTAAACCTACTATGAAATTATATACAATAAGTACAAATATCCTATTCTAACTAGCTTAGGTCTTGTATAATAAATAACTTGGCCAAGTCGTGAGAAAAAA